>NW_022699059.1:24389-43306 GCF_011630105.1 Anneissia japonica | reverse complement strand
CTTCGTTCCCCCCGTTCCCCCATCAGCCCTGCCCCCCCCCCCATTTCAAGACTTATAGATATGCCACTGCCTGGGTGGGTGTCTGTTCTCTTATTTTATTAAAAATAACACCTTTGTGCCCCCATCAGCCCCTCCCCCTTCCCATTTTAAGGCTTCTAGATACACCACTGCCTGGGTGGGTGTCTGTTCTCTTATTTATATTTTTAAAAAAAACAGAGATCCAAAGGAATGAAAACTTCTTAAGGTAGAAATATGAAAACAGATTTTAACCTTGCATAGGCTACTGTATTTGGAGACTAGGATTCAGCCGCAAGAGTTTAAATCCTACCAGGATTTTTGTCCTGTATGTTAATTATAATTTTAAATGAGTTTTAATTCTGTTTGATTAGGGAAATGAGGAAAGTGATTATAATGTGATCTAAAGACCATATGTTTACATAAATTTCTTTTTCATAAAAAGTATGGAAAATATACAAAAAATAGTTTTATATACAAAAATGGTTTTATTACTGTGAGATACACCTTATGTGATGCTAAAAATACACCATCTGTGTTGCAAAAAATGAATTAGTTGTTCTTTATTTTTTTTGGTATTTTAATTGAAATATGCTTTGCTCATTTTGAAGTAACATTAAAGTTATCAACTTGAACAAAGAAATTATTGTATACCTGTAGTATTTTAAAAATGATAATTTTACAGTGAAAATGATAGAAACATTTCCACTCTTCCACTGTCAGTCACTGGAAGTGTTTTCATTATTTTATGTAGTAAGGTACACATTGTTTAAACTCAATCATTTCTATGGTCAAGTTAAAAATGTATATGCTAACTGCATGAGCAAGTTAATTTCAAAATTGTTTGTTCTGATTTTTTTTTTTTCATTTTCAAGGGACAATATACATCTTTAAATGATGTATGTATTTTGAGTATTATGTATTTAATTTTTTAGGCTTTTCCAAATTTGATGACAGACTGATATTTAAACTACTTTAAAACTCACAACAATTACAGTCTACACATTACACTCATCATCCGTTTTCTATGTTTTTTTTTCTTTCTTTTGCTTATATATTTTTATAACTTTTTAAATTCCATTATACTTATTTTTCCATGTTCTTGTACCATAATTTATGGATTTTTTAAAAGATGCTTTTCTTAAATATTTATCATCCATCAAGTCAAGTACTTATATTTTTTTTGAATTGAAATTCTATGTGAAATATACAGATTTTACATTTTAAAAAAAATTTTTAAGAAAAGGTAGGAAGTTATAGTGATAGAGCTGATAATATCAAGGAGAGCAAAACATTTTGTTGGCAAATCACTTGATTTTGTTAATTAAGTATACTAATCCCTAGTGTAGGTATGTATACAGCAGTACTGGTATATAGTATGTATTGACTTTTCCTGTTTATGAATTTTATTGTTTATACTGTAGTAATCATCATTAAATTGAATTTTCAATTGATCTAAATTTTGTGGATGATTGTTACAAAACGAGATGCAAACTGCCTACCATATTAACATCTATTACAGTAATATGTATTCTAATTAGATTTTTATTATTCGTTTATGGTGTTTAAAGTCACTGAAAGAAGAAAAATAATAATTTGGCCTTTAAATTGGAATGAACTGCTACTTTAAAATTTGTTAATGTAGAGACAATAAAATTTGTTGATTGTGTACGTGGAGGCGTAATTTTACTAATGAAGCATGCAGTGAACGTTAGTTCCAATAGTGACGTACAAAGTGCTTTTAAAAGATCATTGTTGTCCCTTGTGGTATGGTTGCTATTACTGGTCCATATGGAGACAAGGACCAGGTGAACAGGAAGCTTACATTACAACTCATTCATGAAGAAATAACTGAATTGATTTTAAGCAAAGCAATAATTGTCAGATACCATGGCAGGACTGGTACACAGTAAATGGTTGAGGTAGTTTTCAATTATTGTGTCATGTTCCAGTCAAGGAAGTTGAAGAATAAGGAAGTTTGTACAATAAGGCAGCGATTTTAAGTCTTTCACAAATCTCCTAGAAATGAGGCTTCAGAAAAATTTGTTCTAGAATCAAACTTATCTCCCACAAATTCATGATATAGTATTTGCATTTTTTAACTTCTGTAATTGGAAATCAGATTTGCTTGTTCAGGAATTTTTTTTTTACTACAGGTATTTAGTTTTTGCTGAAACGCAAATACTGTAGAGGCCTAATTTGACCTACAGTGGTTCAACCTAACCTAAAACGAAGATCACACTCTTGTTTTCACTACAATGAAATATTTTCTTTTGTTGAGAACAAAGTTTAATTATGGTTTTATTTGAATACTAATATAACTTTCAACTTTTATTGCCAAAAACAAAATCATATACGCACAATTGGCAATAGGAGATTTAAAAAAAAATAGATGAGCTATTATTCGGAGAGGAGGAATTATCATGGTGTGTTTGAATGTTGTCTATCTCGCAAAGTGTGTTGTAAGTAAAGCTTCTGGTTAATGATGATGTCATGTATGTAGAGAAACAACTTCATAGTAATTAATTTGTTCAGAATTTATTTACTTCAAAATTTTGAAGGTGTGTCCCAAGAAATAAAGTACACAATTAAAAAAACTTTGTATAAATATAGGCCTAATAATTAATATTTACTTTCACAAAAATACAAAATATTTTTGTGAAGCACCAGGGAACCACAAGTATATATAACAGATTTCATTAAAAAAAAAGCAAAAAAAAAAAAACAAAAACGAATCTTAGTTAATATTAGCAAGATAGTAGAACATAATCAAAATCAAGTGAAATGTGAAGCGGCCACCAGAATCAAAAGGCAGACATTGCTCATCGGATTATCAACCAATGATGGTATGGTACAGCAGGGGTGGATCCAGTTTTTCAAACGGGGGTGGGGGGGAGGCACAACGTATTCGGAATAGATAAGTGAGAGTGCTAATTTCAATATATGCCTTGAAATTTTAAAATTCAGTGGCAAAACAGGGGGAGGGGGGTGGCACATGCCCTGTGCCCCTCTCCCCCACTGGATCTGCCACTGTACAGTATGATGATACAGCGTTACAAAATACTGATTTTGTGTACTGATTACAGTACAATACTGATTGTTTGCACATTACAGTACAATACTGATGGTAATCTCATGGTATTATACAATGCTGATAGTGAGTGTATTGGTACAGGGCAAGTAATTAACATACTTATACTGTAACAAATACAGTACCATTTTAACCAGACATTGAATAACTGATAATAAACAATGGCATAGCATATTTTCTAATCAAATTATACCTGAAAGACCAGTAACAGATGTATTGAAACAGTATTGTCCAAAATAAAGAAGGTTTTGATTTGATTTGATTAAATTGTTATATAAAAATAAAGTAGTATCTCTAGTTGATTGAACCACTTAAAATCAGTCAGCTCTTTAGAACTGTATGACTCACTCACAGCCTGTTTCATGTCGACTAGTGTAGTAATTGCACATCCACATCATTAGAAAAACAGGTGGAAACTAAATTTGGAAAGTCAAACGATCTCATCATTCATGAGAACCCTGCTGTGAATTTAACTCTTTTTCAAGATTTAAAAATTCTTTGTTACTGTTAGCATATTTTTTTTTTTCAAATTGTTTTATGAATAAAATACTGAACTTATAGCTTATATTGAAAGTTTTAAATTCAGTTACCCTGCAATTTCGAGACTACTTTTTCGAAGTACTGTACCATCATTCTTTAATCTTTTAACATCAAGTTCCTGTATTTGGATACTAAATCACAAGATCCACCCTTGTATTAATGGTGACATAAGAAAAGACAAATTATTAATTTTCAAGTTCAAAAGAACATACATCAGTTCAGTACCTGTAAACGTATGCATTGTTGTGGGCCTATTTACATTTTAATGCTTGGTTCAATATACTGTACTTTAGAAATTGTTATAGCTGAGGTACATATTGTAGAAATTATTGATGGGCCTATACATGAGAGGAGCATTTTGCATTATGTTTCAAGATAACATATACTGTACTGTTATTGTTATATTGTACCTGAGGCCCAAGGTAATCTAGCTACTTTAGCAAGCAGAATAGTTGATACCAGTAGTGTATGGTAATGTACTAAACTTAATTTCTGCTTTACTTGTCATTGCTGATCTTTGCACCATATGAATGTAACACTGATACAATGTTAGAAAAAAGGGCATGGTTCTATATAATTGACCTTTTTACGGTCGAATTGATATATGCAAAAAAATTACTTTAGATCTGAAAATACTGGTATAGTAGGCGTGTATTATAAATTTTGTTATTATGTACAGTAGTTTTTTTACATTTTAAAATTTTGAATAAAAAAGCTATGCTCAAAGCTTATATTCTCCTCATCTATGTACCACTTCACTACACCTGACGATGCTAGCATAGACTGCTGGCAACTAGTGTATTAAATATAAGTCTATGAAGTACCACCATTTTTTTTTCTTACATCTACCAGACTAATAGTAATACGGCTCTATCCACTATCAGGCCCATATCTAGGTTCTTCCAAGAGGGGGTTTTCTGGGCGTGAGGTCCAAGTTCGAGGCCCCGGTGGGGTCAGCGAAACCCCCAAATCAAGAGGATTTTTGTGCTTTATTGCTCTAAATAATGCTATAAAAAGCAGACATGTTTGAAAACGTCTGTTGTCTGGGTGGGTCTGCAGTGCATTAGTTGAGTTGAAGGACTTATTTGGGAAATTTGAAGAGGGGGGTTCGCCAAAAAAGATGGGGATTTGCTAGAAAGGGGGGTTCTCCTGAACCATAAAAACCCCCCTGGATACGGGCCTGACTATTATGTATAAAAAAAAAAAAAAAATCATCCGTAAGTATAGTACTGTACCATTAAAAGCAACTACAGTACTATTATTAGGATAGATTGATCACAGTTGTAATACTGTACAATAACATTTTTAATTTCATGATGAAATTAACTTTGTCATGGTAAGCCTCATTTACACTGAATCCAAATTATCAGATCAGTGGGCCTACCGAATCGATGATGTACAGTAATGTGTAATTTATATTAATTATAAATGTGATATCTTATAGCCATATTGAAAAACAGCATTGTATTTGTTGATTTGTGACTCATGAATAAAGTTTTACTACTACATAACAAAATTGAATCAGTGTGTAAGCATAAGCACACTGGCATTCAATGTATCAGAAATACGATCCAAATTTTGTTTTTGATCCAATGTGAGTGCAGCTTTTCTCTCGTATTTGGAGCATCGTAGACTTCTTGTATGTTAACATCATTGTGCAATTTCTTGTTTCTTAATTTCAGAAAAATGAACATGGATACGAATTCAACGGCCATGCCAATGAACCACAGCATGGGTATGGGACCATCTGGAATGCCCCACACTGGTCACATGGGCCATACTATGGGTATGGACCATACTATGGACCATACTATGGACCATGGGGATCATGGTAGTGATGGTGGGATGAATCATATGATGCAGGTACAGTATTGCATTTGTATCTTTATTTTAATTTTGGAAATTATATCGGGTTTGTATTTTCTGAATTTTGTGAAATTATTTATATGGATTTTTAATGATTAGTTAGCAAAACTCACAAGAACCTTCAAAGGTAAACTATAAAGAATAAGTAATTTATGGAAATTTTTTATACTATATTAGAAATTACTGAGCTAAATATTATATTGCAGTGTATTCCTACTATATTATGTTGCAGTGTATTCCTAATGACTAATTGTTCTATTAAATACCAAATTTACATTTTGAAAAGTTCAAAGCAAATGGCTAAAATTTGCCACATCACTGATGACTATGAACATATGTTTGTCTAATGCAAAGCTGTAAAGGTGTTTGAAGAGCTTTTTTAAACAGATTGAAAGAAAAGGTATAACAATTTTAGGCCTAATTTTCATATTAATCTATACATTACAAGACTAATGATTAATGCTGGTTATATAATTGGTATTAAGAGCTTATTTATATGATATTGTTTAATTAATTAATTTAAAAAATTGATTTGGATACAACGTGCCTAGCTGAACTTTAATGCAAATGATATTTTAATTTATGACGGACAGTAGTAAAATAAAAATTATTTTAACCAATGATTAAACGTAAAATTCTAATATGAATGATTGTGGATAAGCCTTAACCAACTGGGCCATAAAGGCTTTGCTGGTAATTCAGTCAGTTTAGAATTCCTCACACTCAATTGCACATGCATATTTGGACAGCACTAGTCCTTGATGCATGGCAAATATCTGAGATCAGTATGATACACCCTCTTACAATAAGAATTTGACAAGTCATGGTCTACAAAGAAATACATTTATAATAAATCATGATAGAGGTAAAATCTGAACTATCTTGCAGTAATGCTGTAATATATCAATTTTGAACATTAAAGAAGAGGAGTCTGTGAGTGTGAAATACCAAATTAAGTTTTGACAAATTTTCTATTAGACTTTAATGTACAGTGTAGTACTATACTGTTGCACAACCAAAGAATGTTTGCAAACTTCTAGCAGAGTGCAGTGGTACAGACCTCCACTCTACAAGCTATTCACTGCAGTCAGCCTCACAGCCACTGCCCAACCATTGTCTACAGCCCCAGAATCCTGTAATCTATTAGATACTCCTTATAGACTTTGACAATCATGTGAAAGTTGTTGTTCTATGCTCACCCATGAAATATTATGAGACTGAATCAATAAGGAAACAATGAGGATTTTGTTTGTCAGACAGGTGATAGCAATATTTTTACATTGTATTTTAGTAATTATTTGAAGATGTTCTTCACAGCACCAAAATCACACAGAAACAACATGTAGAGTAGAGTATGTCAAAAATCTAATCCTTTATCAAATATCAACTGAAATTGAGTTTAAATGTCATAATACAGTACTTACCAGCCAGTCATGGCTCTGACATTTAGCAGGATATATCTATTCAACAGGGAATCCGACCATTTCCAACAGAGCCTGGCCGTGGGTATTAAGGGCCTAGAAAGAGTAGGCAGTTTTTGGTCATTTCAAAGAAATAGTAATTTTAGCCTTATTTTCTTTAGATTCGATATGCACAGATGCTTTCTAGGCATTATGTAGTACAGTATACTAAACATAAATTTTTTTATAAAAAGGAAGTATTTAATATTCATTGCATCCAGAAATACATTAAAGTGATCATAATTACTATATGAATTTTTAATACTTTTGTGTGAATTTGAAGATATTGTATACTACAGTACTGTACTATTAGACCTGTACCCATCTACAATGTCAATATGAAATCTATACCCTTACTTTTTATTGTCAATAAAATAAATAGTAGTTTCCATTGTATTCATTATGAAAGAATACCTGCAATTATGAACTGTACTACTGCATACATTGTATTCAACTTAATTACTATATCCAGAATATGATACAGTATTTAAAAAAAACTTGGTTTTACTACGTGTGCAATAAAAATCAGGTTTATTTTCTTCTTTTCATTGATGTTGCACAATTTTAAAGAAAACTACTGTAATATCATTTATCAATAGTTCATTTCAGTGTCTTGCACTGCATATTTGTACTCCTGTCTATGATAGAAATCGTACCCAACATAAAATAGCTGCATGTACACATAAAGTGTGTCAAACCTCACATTGATATAACGTTTTGTTTTTACCACACTCTTGAGCAATGTATTCAGGAAATTTCACTGAACCATGCGCAAAATTTACATCAAATTATTTGCTCCAGTTACATTTAGGATACTGATGACTGATTTTGTAGTCTGTAAGTGTTTCTCCATGTGATGGAATGGCCCTAGAGATGTATTAAGGCATACAGTAGCATATTCAAGGTGGAATAAGGGGGAAGGGGGCAGTTGACCTAAGCCCCATGTATGTCTTTTTTTGGGATTAAAAGATAATGAGGAAAAATATAATTGCATTCAAATTGACAGTGCCTTTACCTACTATCAGGAGCTGTCATAGACTTAAAATTTCTTTACATCGGTGAAATTAAACCCCCTCCCATACCACCCGCTAATTAAAATTTTTGGATCCACCGCTGCAATATATATATATATTTATTTATTCTTTCTTTTGACTGGATAGCATTTTTAGTAGCGCAGTACTGCTTTTCAAAATGGTCCAGTTTTCTTAACAAAGTTAAGAATATAAACTGAAGTAAAATATTAAACAGAACAAAACATTATCAAAAATAAAAGAGAAAAGAAAAAGAAAAAAAGTTAAAATTGCAAATAACCTTATAAAAAAAATTCATTTTAAAGTAAATGAGCACAAATGGTATTTTTGAAATTGGTCATATTAGTTGCATTTTTCTGATTTTATTAGATTATTTTATTTTAGGTAGATTATTCTAAAGTTTGGCTGATTGGTATTGAAAAGTTCATTTTCTTTGAGTATTTTCCCAGTTTCGTACTACTGAGGTTTTCTGCTTTGACTTTGAGTGCATTTGGGATGGACACCATCATTAAACATAAACATTGAATATAAATATGATGGTGCATAACCATGTAAACACTTAATACAACTACAGTACAAGTAAATGTTCTTTCCAGCTTAATGCATCTAATGTATCTGTTGTAATAATTGTTAGTGTCCTCCTCACCATGTATGTTAATGGAGGAGTCCTTTGTCCCTTGTTGATATTCATAAAGTAATGCTTTTATAAGAACATTCTGCAAAAATCCTTTTAATGTACATATCATGAAAGATATGTCATATGTCATCACAATATGTGGCATATTCAGGAATTCAAAATAGAAGGGGTAGTAGCTTTAACAGTAGGGGTAGGATGAGGCACCACCTCATCCCCACCATGGTTGGGGTTGATATACCCACCATGGTGTATGATTATGGCACTTCTATATAGCCAGAAATTTTGACAAATTTAGTGAGCTGGACCAGTGCTTCCCCTCCCCTGTTAAATTGCCACTGACAATTAATCAATATGCCTAAATTACAATTCAGGAGTCTATAGAATGAATATGAACATCAATTTGTGTTCCCCTGTTCGAACCAGATTTGTTTTCCCACAATACTAGGCCTAAACTCAGCATGAGCTCAAGAAGGATATTCAAGTTATTTTGATGTTATTTGAATCATTTATGCTTGGACTGTAGCCAACACAGTAACTCTCTTAATTCTTAATTTCCTTCTGTATGCATGCTTGTATGTAGCATTTGGCAAGATAGTGCTAACTACATAGCAGTTACCACTACAATTAAGATGTTATGATCATTTGAAAAAAGGAATAAATATTTTGTCTGTTGTCAACTAATAAGCATTCTTATATGAACAAAATAATTCATTCATTTTCATTCATGGATTTTATTCAATATAAAAAATTCAAGCAAAAAAGTTAAAATTGAGATTATATCATAAAAACTACAATATTACTATAAATAAAAAATAAATAAGTAAGTAATTAAATAAATAACGGGGGAACAGAAGGCAAAAATACAATCTAATTTTAAGTTTGAAGGTTCCATAATTTACTTATAACTAAATTTCTTTTTACTGTGTTTGATCTGAGGCACTGTACCTTGGGAATCAAGATGGTTGCCCTTGTATGTGGGTTAAGTTATGACTTAAACCCTTCCCCTTGGTGTGGCCACTGTAGCGCCAGCCACGTTTATACTTGAAATGCTCTAGTCGCTTTATCTGGTATAGCGCCACCACTGTTTACAATATTTATTTTTCAAATTTGTTTTTTTTTTAAATTTTTTTAGATGACTTTCTACTTGAGTACGAGTGTAACAATCTTATTTGATGAATGGAAAGTAAGCTCAGTTGGAGGTAAGTTTCACAAAATACCTTCATTTGTCCGAGTTCGATGGTAAGACGGTTTCTTAGCTACTTCAGAATTAAAAGTTAAAATAAATAACTAAAATATTGAGAATAGTATGTTTTAAATTCCTACTGAAATAACGAAGAAAATTAATTTCTTATAATTTTTAACAAGATTATTTTATGTTGTATTATAGGTGTCATAAATTTTTAAAAAGCCCAAAAATCCAAATCATAGAAAACCAAAGTTTTTAGCAATTTACAACATTTTTAAATTGCTTACTAGCCAATGGGTCTATATATACAGTGGAAATAGTTTATGTGTCGGTTATTAGGCAAGTAAAATACTTTTCTTTAAATTGAATTAAAACAATCAATTGAAGCTAATAATGTAGCCTACTGTACTTAACAAATAAATAATTTAATTCATTTTTAAATTGTTTAGAATCGCATTTCAAAAGGTACTGTAGGTAATTGCAAAGCATTGTCTGACATTTTCGAAGGTCAGGCACATAAACAAATAATCAAGCCTATCAAAATATATCAAAAGTGTGCTTGGTTAAATTTTTTGATGTTTGACATAGGCATGTACAATTGAAAATACAAGTGGCATATTTTCGCGCTATATTGTTTCATATTTTTTTGAAATCATTTTTCCTTGAAATATGTATTTGTTATCTTACAAATCTAGACCTTAGGAAACCAGTAAGGTTGAAGTTATAGGCCTATTTTGTATATTGTTCTTTCCCCATAGGCAATGTGACTAACATTTTTATTTTGTTGAACCGATCCTAACCTCCTTTAAATATATACCGTACGTATCATATAGGTTTAATAGGATCGTGTGTTGCTGTATTTTTCCTTGCTGTCTTGTACGAGGGATTAAAAGTGATGCGAGAAACATTGCTGCGTCGTTCCGTTGTCAATGTACGCTACAAGACCATGCAGGTTGCAAAGGGAAGTGAAACTGTTTTGACAGAAACACATGGGGCAGGAGAGTAAGTAATAAAAGACAAAAACAAGATTGCTAATTTTCTGATTTTTAAATTTTTTTTTCATTTTAATGTGAAAGCCAGACAATGCAATGTATTTCACTGGCTGGTTGGACAAGACTTCCACAGGGAAGCTAATCACTATTGCGTTATGTGATCCACTACCACTTTTTTCACATATAATGTTGTAAAATAAACCTCTTTTTTATGTTTTTATTCCTTTGTTTTACAAAAATATAAGAATATACTATAATTTGAAATAATTTTCATTGTATAAGAGACAGGTATTAAGGGCCTTGAAAGAGTAGGCAGTTTTTGGTCATTTCAAAGAAATAGTAATTTTAGCCTTATTTTCTTTAGATTCGATATGCACAGATGCTTTCGATCCGTTTCGGCCTTCCAGGCCTCATCAGTGCAGCTAGGGTATAGACCCAAACGAAACGTTCGACCAGCTTAGGCAGGGCCCAAACTAGTCCCACGACCGCTAATGATTACAGAGCCAAACCAAGGCAATATATATACACAGCCCAGGTGTGAATGCAAATAGTGGAATACAAGCTATGCGGCTCGGTTCCAGTAGATACAGAGAATATTTTGTCATTCTTAATGCGTCCTACAAAATTCTTAACAAGACAGCACTAGTCCGTGAATATATATATATATATATAAATTCCATTAACCAAAAGGTCCACTGATTATTCTCAGATAAGAAAGTATAATACATACTCCAAGTATTGAAATACATGCCATCATTTTGGGATTCAATATTTTGACATTAATTATGTCATCATCAGGAATGATGATGACATAATACACCTATCCGAAGTGTCAATCAAACTTAACAATGGACCAATCAGAACAACGCTAGGAATACGCACGCATCTCACAAACACACGTGTTGTTACATAAACGCACATGTTAGCGTATGTAACACTGTTGTCTTGAGGGACCTTAGCAACAACATCCGAGGGGCGGGGCTTAGCGGAAAGGTGCATTAATGTTTAAATATTGAATCCCAACACGGTGGCATGTATTTCAATACTTGGAGTATGTATTATACTTTCTAATTCCATTAATTCAGCATAGACCAATGCCTTCAGCATTTGGAATATTCACATCAAGTCATTGTTATTCCTGCATCTGTAAGATTATTACACAAAGCAGAAAGTTGAATAAGTGTGGTGGCGCACTTCATTCAACTCAAATGTGTTGTGGAAAAAAAGATCCACAAATCAGAGAGCCACATTATTGTTGTTTGTTTTGTTTAAGACTATAATGCACCACAATATTAGAGAGCTTTAAAATGATACCCACATTGCCAGACAGTGGCCGGAACTTCTACATGTTCTTAACATTATCAAAATTGCATAAGAGCTCCTCCTTGACAGTTTCATGATCATTGTTTTTTGCAGAACTCGTTGGTTGAGTGGTGCGCACTTCTTACAGACACTCTTACATGTAGTCCAAGTCACCATCAGCTACTTTCTCATGCTGATCTTCATGACATATAATGGCTGGTTATGCATTGCAGTTGCACTCGGAGCTGGTACTGGATATTTTTTATTCGGTTGGAAAAAAGCCATCGTGGTGGATATAAATGAACATTGTCATTAATCATACCTATATTTTTCAGATGGTATTTTTGAAAGAATGTTTTTTAAAAGTTTATTATAGATGAAGTGATTTTGATATGAAACTTCAACTCCAAAAATATATAGGTTTGTCTGGAACATCAGGTGTTTCAAAAGTGACATTGAAACTGAAGAGGCAACTTATTTTACATTTATTTTAAGCGACTGATAAAATAATCTTGACCAATATATATATTAGATTAGTATTAACATAGTCAGTACTAGGTTAAAATGGAGATTCTCGTACTCTTGGACATCTACATTAAAAATTCACAACACCTAATTCCAATTCAGTAGTGGCGCCCACTTCTGCTGTTGTCGGGGATATGCCTTAACCCTTCCACTGGGGACATAAAGAGACATCAAAGCCCTTTGAGGCAAATACTGGAACCATCACTGTTCCCTAATTCTTAACTGGAATCAATTTTCAAAAATGTATAGTCATCCATATTGAAATAATATAAAAAGCAAAGATGATATAGCAAATATGGTTTTTCTTCCGAATTATAAACGTTTACCAATGGTGCTATGTGATTAGTAATTAATGTTTTTTAAGGAATTTATATTTATGATAACATCGAATTCAAACCGTTAAACCCAGATGCAAATGATTCTTATTGTTTTATTGTTTGTGTGAAAAGATTTTAGTTTTGCATTATTACACTATAATTTGTTATACAGGTATTGTATTCTAATTGATAAATTTATTGTGTGTAGAAATTTACTTTAATATACTGTTAAATGTATATTAGTTGAATATTAAAGTTAATTCCAACAGGGTTGGCGCCAAGAGTTGCCTGACGAGGGGGTGAGCGAGGTGTCAGATTTCCCCGACGAAAGCAAAGTGGGTGTGGTCGAGCTTCAATTAAAAGCTTCTTAAAGAGGCCCTGGGGGGGGGGGGCGAAGCCAACAAAAATTTTGACAATTTAGGTGTTTCAAAGGCTTATTTCATCGATTTTATGAGTCTACTAATATTTAAAAAATACATATAATATTTTTTCTCCCCGACGAATTGTGCTTTTTCTCCCCGACGGGGGACCTTTTTCCCCGCTGGCGCCATCCCTGAACTGCAACACAGTAGAAATAGATGTAATGTAAGGTTAAAATTCATGTTGACCATTTCATACCAATCAACTAGCATTTTTCTCTCAGTTTTTTAAACTACATTTTGTTTTTATCAAATACAATTCATTTAAATATTACACCTGAAAACAATAATTTAATTTTTCTTTTTGATAAACAAAAAGTTTGACCAAATCATAGCAAATATGTAAGTGCTAGTATAATGTTGTTGGGGCTGTTAAGATATATTGTCACCCATGTACCATTTGCAGCTTCTCTTTTCTAAGGAGTATTTTTAGTTGACAGGGGAATTCACTACAGGAGTTTTCATTCCATTTTCTCATGAACACATTTATACTCCTGTGTTGACAAAGTTAAACATAAGTGGAGTGGTCTGATGGCACATGCAGAATTGATATTTAAAGCACACTCCAAGCCTGGGCTGCACTACCAACTATTCTCAACTTTGTGGCTGAGAGCTCTAGTCACAAGTTAACCACCAACTGCTGCCAATCTTAAGACTGAGAGCCCCAGCCACGAGTTCCCCACCAATAAATTCCATTTCCAAGATTTCAACCATGGAATCTGCAATTAGAATGAAAGCATCTTGACCATAAAGCTGTACTTCATTTCACTCCGATAAACCAGGAATACAGGAAAAATTTGTTATTTGATATTTCTGTTTTCCATTATTATAAATGAAATCTAAAGAAACTGCTAAAAAATATGTTGTTTAAAAATATAGTACTGAATTGTTCAGATTTTGACATCAAATGTTTACAAAATATTAAGTTTGAAAAAACATCACCATATATTCCCAAATTATTTGTGTTTTTGCAGCGTGTTTGCAGCAATCTCCTGATAGATCTACATTATTGTTTCTTATATTGTATTTTTTCCATTTTTTTTGGCTTGTTCAATGAAATTGACGAAATTCTTTTTTGTTCTCATTAGAACACTGAAGAATGTATGCTACTAAATGATATTAAACATATTATATACGTTTAATCTCTTATATGTAGAAATAAATTTTAAACATTGATCCATTCTGTAAAGTCCTGTTATTCCCAAATTGTTCCTATTTTGGCAATTAAGTTTTATTTTTTGTATGTAAATTAATGAAATAAGTGTCTTTAGGATTAATATGAATCAAGATTTCTGTACAGTAGCTCACAAATTACAGCATTATGCTGTATTTGCTGGTGACTCTCTTACAGTAGGTGCATCAAGCATGCTTTCACATCTTTTAAAAATATATGCGATAAAATTATCCAATATAAATATATATTTAGTAATATTCTATACTTAAATCATGTTGATGGCACAAGCCTGATGATGATGATAATAGAGACAGTGGTGTAACAGTCTGAGACCCCTGAAAGGCTTCATTGGGGCCACACTACACTGGGAAGAAGCCTTGCACGCTTCAGCTTATTTCATGTTTTAAGGAAGGTTTTCCCCCTCTTGAAAATGATTCAATGAATCAATGAACCCCCCCAAAAAAAGGGGGGTACGGGTTCCCCTGGGAAAATTTCGATTTCTAGAATGCCGGAAATAAGCTTTCCTGACTTCGGAAATGTCTTTTAATTGACTTTTTTATGTTCTTCAAAATTCAAAGTTTTCCCCTCTTGAAAACGGTCAGGTAAATTTTTCCGAATGAGCTTTCCCGACATTTGAAGTGTGTTTTAATGACTTATGTTCTTCAAAATTCAATTTTTTTTATTGTAAAAAAAAAAAAAAAAAAAAAAAAACAGCTCACAGGGGAGGGGTCAGGACCCATGACCCCCTTGCACATATCCGCCAATGTGAATTGCGAGAAAATGTAACTCGGTTGGGGACTGGATAAATATTCTCTTTCCCATCCTTCTCCTCCTTCCCATACAAAAATCGTCAGACATTATATATTTTTTGCCAAAAAGTGGGGAGCCCGGCTCCCCTGGCTATAAGTAGTTATATATTCTATTGATATTCTTAAGGATAAAACTGTCATCAGGTGCTCTGATTAAAGGTTCAATAAATGTACTTGATTTGCGTAAATTAAACGACTAATCATATTTCCAGTGTAATTATGACTTGTAAACTTAATCACTATTATTGCACAAACCAGTGTTGGCATCGGTAACAAAATTTATAATTACCATTTATTTTGTTGTTATTACTAGGCTTCTTATACTCAAAATTATATTAGATTATAACTTCTTTGGGGGCACACTACACTGGGAAGAAGCCCTGCACGCTTCAGCATATTTCATGTTTTAAGGAAGTACTGTAGTTTGACATCAGTGCTCCTTAAAATGGCCCCAGATAAATATCCTGTGCAGGCAATGAGAGCTAACAGCTTAATTATTTTCTGTCAAAGATATAGAAATCGTTTTTGATGGATAATTTAGCAATGTCCAGATTCCACAGGATTTTACTGGATAATTACATTCATGTAGTTACATATTATTCTATTGATATTCTGAAGAATAAAACTGTCATTAGGTGTTCTGATTAAAGGTTCAATAAATGTACTTGATTTGCGTAACTTAAAAGACTAAGCATATTTCCAGTTTAATTAATTAATTAATTATGACTTGTAAACTTAATCACTATTATTGCACAAACCAGTGTTGGCATCGGTAACAAAATAAACTATATATATATTTATTTTATTGCTAGTGATTTTTAGATTATGGGATATTTATAAGTACAGGTAATATGGACTTATAAGTAAACCATATAAATGAGTTTTTTTTATATAGAGCAACCTTGAAATACTGAGCTGTTAATTCCAAGTAGTTATTTTATTATTAATTATTAGAATGCTAATTTATGTTAATAACAGCAGCATGAAAATATATGCTATATAATTTCAGTTTTATGTTAACTTTATTTTTATATAGGCACCCTCCAATAAAATACTGTACCACTTTTGTGACTAAAGTTGAATGACTTAAACACCATCTGCTCTAAGTAGAAAAGTAATAGCTCTAAACGATAAAATGATAAGTGTTGCAGAAATTGCCTTTAAATTTAGGTGTTATATTTAATTAGAGGGAAACCTGTATTTATCAAATTTATTTTGTTGTTATTACTAGGCTTCTTATACTCAAAATTATATTAGATTATAATTATTGTAATCTGACATTTATTATATAATTAAAGCTAATTAGATTAGCTTGCATGTTTAATGTTGTACTTGCTTTATAAACATACACGAAAGAAAGAAAATAAATTCTTATTTTCAGACATATATTTTACCTATATTTATTTTGTTATATTGTAATCCAATGGAGAGTGGAGATGAATTATCAATCAAAAAGAATTATTGATTAAAACAGATAATTTCAATAACAACAGACATTTCATTGCCACATCATTAAAACAATTCATTAGGATGTGCACTGAGTTAATAAAGTAATGAATTTTCATTTCATTTTATTTTATTTCACACAACGAAAAAAATACAATATAAAATTCTTCAGAAAGGTAAATAAATAACAACATTTATAATAATAAAATTTATAGCAATAATAATGATAATAATGATAGTAATAATAATAATAATAATAGTAAATATAATAATAATAATAATTATAATAATAAAAGAAAGGTTGTGTGCGGAGGACACAATAAGCCATTAAGGTTTTAAGTCTGTGCCTCCAATTAACTTAAGCTAAGTAGTATTGCGAGTGAAAGAAGGCCTAAATTAATTCATCAGAACTGTAAGGTTAATTACAAGGAGAGTAAAATATTTGTAAAATAAGAAGTGATAGAAAAGATAAATTAATAATAATAATTTTATTTGTAATTAAAACAAGAGGTCGTGAAACAAAAATAAAGAATAAAATATGCAAGTAATAATAAAGCAAGTAATAATAAAAGGCCAAAAATAATAATAATAATAATAATAATAATAACAAAAGGCCGATAAAATAAGTGAAAAAGTACTAACAGCATCAGAACAGAACAAAGATAATATATAATAAAAGAGAAAAAGGGGAGCGATCTTTATATTATTAAAATATGTAATTTTGAACTAGAATGTTTTTGTATCTATGTTTAAAGGAGTTAATATTAGGAACTTCCTTGGGTTCAGATGGCAGATTATTCCACAGACATGGTCCGGTGTAAATAAAGGATGTTCTTCTTAGAGAGGTGGAATGTCTCTCGTAAATTAAATTTTTTGCAGTTGCAGATCTGGTATTATAAGAATGTTGTTGATTTAAACTTTTAAAATATGAATAAAATTGAGACGGAAGTTGATTATTGCTTAAACGGAACATAAACAATGCAGTCTGGAGTTTGTTTATATAAAAAATATTTAGAGTATTAAACGAATAAAACAATTGTTTAGTATGAGCTCTAGGTGGTGCTCCTGCGCAAGCTCTGAGAGCTTTTTTTTGCTGTTTAAAAAGACAATGGATTTTTGTAGTTTCAGAACTTGTCCAGGGGCAACAATAAACAAACTTGTCGGTAGTTGTGGCCCATGCAATATTGCAATAGGATAGGTAAGGTAAAATGAGGGTGTTGTAAAGGGAAAACAAAATATTTGGTGGAAAAGTGTGTCGTAATTTAGTAAACATTCCAATATTTCGTGAGACAGTTTTATTTATGGTGGCAATGTGCGGTTTCCAACTTAATTCAGAGTCAATTGTCACCCCAAGAAATTTCAGACTATCAGTTTTTTTAATTGGGTGTCCATCAATGGTTATATCAGCAGAGAGATTATTGCTTTTTTTACTATTTTTAAAGTAGATTATAGTTCGTTTTTGATATATTGAGCGATAGTCTGTTTGCTTTAAACCAGAGAGAGACTTTTTTAAGTTTGTCCTTGATTGTTGTTAAGAGTGTGTGGTTATTTTCATGGGAAAAAAGAATGTTAGTATCGTCTGCAAATAAAATGAAGTTAAATAACTTTGAAACATTAGGTAGATAATTTACATAAATTAGAAAGAGCAGGGGACCAAGGATTGATCCTTGTGGGATACCGCACGTCACAGGCATTGATTCAGAGGTTATTGAGTTTATTGAAGTATATTGACGGCGGTTGGATAGATAATCCTTAATAAGATCAAGTGAAAGACCTCTGACACCATAATTACGCAATTTATTAAGCAAAATCTCATAATTTATGGTGTCAAAGGCCTTGGACAAATCTAAAAAAATACCAATTGTATGCTGTTTGTTTGATAGTGAGTTTGATTTTTTCGTAAAATTGAAGAAGTGCAAGATCTGTGGAACGTGCTGTACGAAAACTGTCTCTTATACACATCTAGATGTGTATAAGAGACAGTGTGAATTGCGAGAAAATGTAACTCGGTCGGGTACTGGATAAACATTCTCTTTCCCATCCTTCTCCTTCTTCCCTCCTTCTTTTTTTGCATTTCCGATCATACAAAGTTCTCCAGACATTATAT
>NW_022699059.1:15180-24203 GCF_011630105.1 Anneissia japonica | reverse complement strand
TTCATTCATATTAAGGGAATTTACGCCCAGAAACTTTGTAGTTTATTTTGGTTATAATAGAAAGTATTCATTTTTTGGTGACGTCACACTCACATTAGTTAGCATGCATACGTCATAAGCTAGATACGTCACCTTCTGGTAAGGCAAACTTTCCCGGCGTGCTTTTTTCATGGATAAACAAACACCACTGCTTTGCACATGGATGCCTTGCCCAAGCCAGGGCTACAAGAGGCGCATTGTTAGCATTGTATAATACTTAAATAAGGTACCTCTGCAAATGAATTATTCTTAGTTATTTTTTTTTTCTTATTTTAATTTATTTCTTCCGAAAGTGTACTTTCTATCACATATAATCCCACTGTCTTAGTTAGGCCTAGGCCTAGTCTTATGCCTCATCGTCCCCAGCTACACAGTACATCAGCAGCCCCTCCCCCATACAGTACAGACGTTTGCTAGGTAACAATGTGATTGCACCTTCCTTCCCAGGTCTTCATGTAACATTGACATAATTGTTAGCTAACCAGTTGTGTGTATTTCTTTGTGAAAATGAGTACCGCGGCGTACTCATTTTCACAAAGCATTTGCATCCCCTCTTGGAAAGAGGGATCCGAAATAATTGTCTCCATATCTTCATTAATTAAATTAATCACCGTAATTTAGCTTACACTTATGAATTTAGGGAGCACTTAAAATGTGAAATAATCATTTCACTACCCGACAAACTCTGAACTTTATTCATTCATTAGGCCTATAATAGTTTCAAATTGCTGTACTATACTCCAACATCACTGGCACATGGTAACAACCAACTGACTGCAGACCATTTCCGGTCACACATTACTCTCCACCCCCTAGTTCCGTCACCTCTGGATATTCTGATATTTCAGTAAAGTTTTTGACAAGGCTTCGTGAATTAAAATGAATAAAACTAAAATTAGTATCTATATTTTGGAGAGAGTTGTTTAGACTGCCACTGAGATAGTATCTACAAGTAGAGGGAATTGTTATATCTAAGTCAAAAGGGTTAATACTTAATTAATTCAAATGATCAAGGGCAACAAACTGATTTACTTGATTTTGCTTTATTTCATGCTGAAATTCATTATTATCATGTATATGATTAAATGGAAATATCGAGGCATTACAAGAAATGCAATACCAGCTGGGCGATGAAGAAGAACAATGGCCATGCGCACATCCATTACATAGTGCACATCTATTAAGAGAGTGCCTATAATTAATTTCTTCACTACATATAATGCAAATTATAGTAAATAAAGGTAGTTATATTAATACAGAAATCTATCATATTTTGTAAGCTCCAAAGAAAAAATGAATTAAAATTAAACAAAAGACCGAAAAACAAAGAAAAAACCTCAAACTTAAGAAACTTATAACTTATCATAAATCGAGGAATCATGTACTAAGCATTGCAATCATTTCTTTTCTGCTATAGTTAATTAAAGGAAACATTTAATCAGAATTGTAAAAAATTAAATTTTGTTTCTAAGTAATGTTTGATTTCATTTATTTATTTATTTATTGTTTATGCTTACGAAGTAACGTTCTAATTTCAGTCCAAGAGTCTCAGGTAAAGAGTTCATGTGATTGGTAGAGTTTACCTTCGATGTAATGGTTTCCGTTGCGAAATGATGACTGCTTCCCGTCTTCATACGCTTTTTTCATAATATGACTTAATGCTTTTTTCTTTCTGAGATCCACCAGTGGTAAATCTTCCATAATGTATATAGTAGAATTTTTGCGTTTAAATATAGCTTTTTTGTTGAGAACTGACCGACGTTCAGGCCAAATGAGAAATTTAGCAATAATATGCCTTGGTCTGCTCTTATCCTCGTTTCTTCTACCAATACGATGAGCGTTTTCAATCTGAACATCCAATTCGAGGTCTTCTCTTAAAATATTAGCCAATTTACCAATGCAGTCCTCACCAATTTCTTCTGGAATCCCTCCAAATCGAAGATTGAAGCTGCGCGAATAAGCGTTCAATATAGAGTAGCCCCTTTTCAACTTCGTTTATTCTTTTTTGATCATTTACAGCAGTCGCCGCCATTGTGCTTACCTTCTTTTCAAGGTCATTCGTTTTTGTTACGATCTTGTCGACAGAATTAGTATGGAAGTTAACTGACGTTTCTAGGTCAGTTTGCTTCTTTTCAAGCGAGTTCATTCTAGTCATGAGAGTAAGGTAATTTGCGTTGATGTTATTTAATCCATCCTGCAAATTCTTTTTCAAATCAACGGCCATTTCCGTAAATTCCTTTCTCAACTTAGCTATCTCAGTATTTGGCACAGATGAATGGTCATCAGTCGTGGCGGCTAAGTTGACTTGTTCGGCCTGGACGTTGGCTGTTGTAAATGATCGAGTGCTTCGTTGCTTTTGCATTGTATTTACTGTTTCCGGTGAACTATTGTGTCCCTTACTAAAGCAATAGATAGTTGATCTATCAAAAATATATAAGAAATTATGTCAAGTAGGGGGACTTACGATATTTTGGACTAACGTGTTTACTCCATGGACGCCCTCATCATTAAAGATGGTATTTTTGGAGTGAATATCACTCCAAAAATATATTCTACATTTCGCTTTTATTGAAGCAGCATCAGGAATAATAATAATACATAATATGACAAACAGTACAAGTTATTACTAAATTTTACCTCAGCCTTCAATAATTAAAAAAAAACAAATCAACAGTCATCCCTGGCAAAATGTTGATTTTATATGATTTTTATGAGCTCATTATGTGCAAGCACTATTCAACAACTAGACGCAATGTTCCCTGAGCGCCCTCTGGTGAGAATTTGCGAAGCTTCAAATACCACTGCGACAGGGGTGGCACCAGCGGGGGGCTGGGGGGCCCAAAGCAGCAATGCTGATTTCTTCTCCTTATTTTTTACTGGTTTCAGTTTAGGACAATTAATTAAACATGCATTAAACACCTCTTCAGAACTTGCTACCTGATTGCAATTACTTTTTCTACTAGGAGATATGAAGTTCAACTCCCCTACTACGACACTCTTTAACCATATCATCCACACCTGAGGTACTACAATCAATTTCTCATGACAAGATATTTCAGCTTAGGAGCTACAGCCAACAAAGTGGCAATTGAAGAACCTTTGATTTCATTAAGGTTATTTTTACTGATATTAAGCCTGGTTAATTCCAACACAATTCCCCTACTAGAATACTCCTTAACAATATCATCCATTACAGCACCTGAGATACTGCAATCACTCATGTCAAGATCATTCAGCTTAGAAGTGAGGAACCTTTGATGTCATTGAGGTTATTTTCACTGATATTAAGGTTGGTTAATTCCAACACAACTCCCCTACTAGAACACTCTTTAACCATATCATCCATTACAGTACCTGAGATACTGCAATTTGTCATGTGAAGATATTCAGCTTAGGAGCTACAGCAAGCAAAGTGGCAAGTGAGGAACCTTTGATGTCATTGAGGTTATTTTCACTGATATCAAGCCATGTTAATTCCAACACAACTCCCCTACTAGAACACTCTTTAAACATATCCTCCATTACAGTACCTGAGATACTGCAATTTCTCATGTGAAGATAATTCAGCTTAGGAGCTACAGCAAGCAAAGTGGCAAGTGAGGAACCTTTGATGTCATTGAGATTATTTTCACTGATATCAAGCCATGTTAATTCCAACACAACTCCCCTACTAGAACACTCTTTAAACATATCCTCCATTACAGTACCTGAGATGCTGCAATTTCTCATGTGAAGACCATTCAGCTTAGGAGCTACAGCAAACAAAGTGGCAAGTGAGGAACCTTTGATGTCATTGAGGTTATTTTCACTGATATCAAGATTTGTTAATTCCAACACAACTCCTTCTTGATACAATGTATCAGCAATCTCATTCACATTAACACCTTTTATATCACAATATATCAAATCAAGTAACCGAAGTGCTGGTGCATTACACAGCAGATGAATTAAAAATGATACATTAATTGATTTGGAACTATAGAAGTGTCCTGTAATATTGTATTTGAAATTTAATTTTTCACATTCAGTTGATAAACTACTGACAATATCATTAGTACATAATTCATGGATTTCCATTAAAACATTTGTTTCATCTTGTACAGCAATTAAAACATGAGCAAACATTTTGCCAATGTCTTCAGATGATTGTTTCTTCAATTCAGTTATTGGATCCTTTATGTTTATCCAATTTACTGTTTTACTCATCAGTTGAATGATCTGCTCATCTGATTCTGAGATTACCTTCATATGTGGGATCATGACCTGACTAAACATTCTTAGTGATTTGCATATGTCTTCTATGTGACTTCCATATTTCATTGTACCTTTACTTGGCAGCTCGTGTGCGACTGATGGTTCACTGTCATCCATATCTGAAAAGAGAAACAACTTACTATTCAAAGATGTTATTATTAATATTATTATTATTTGAGGCATATTTATTCAAAATTCAATAATAAAAACATACATAGCAGCAAGAAGGCTGAATTGCATAAGGATTTACAAAGGAAAAATATTAAAATGGCATAAAAATTACAACACAAACAAATACAGTAAATTACATACAAAGGTGACATACAAAATAGAAAAATCATGAAAAAGCAAAACCAACATCAAAATGCGAGAAAACCATGGAAGGAGCGTAGAAAATAATCTCTGGACAATAAAGGGAGGGGGGGAAAGATTTGATTTATTATATCAGCCAAAAATGGGATTGGAAAATATTGAAACTAACAGTGTCCAGTATCTATCGCATTTATACTGATGATTACGAGTAATTGCCTTCCAAAATTATTTGTGCATATTTTTTTAAAAATATAATAAACTTTGTTTGGGTATAGACCAAGTTGCAATCTAAATACATTTAAGTTCAATGTCCTTCAAGCACACAGTAATTTTCTGCTTATGAAAAATTTTATTTGAAAGAACAAACAATAAAATTAGCTATGACTTTTTATTTAAAGATTTAAAAAGAAGCTACAACTATTAGCTCCACGATACAACATAGTCAGATTGGTGTGTTGGCTTGGGTAGAGAGGCCGTAAGCACAGAGGAAGACATCTTCCTTTTTGGATGAAATGATATAATGTATGGAACCCATAATGTTATCCATACACAGTGCAAGACCAAGACAAGGCATGAACTTCATGAGAGACACTGGCATGAATTTATCAGCTGAGACAGTCCCACAAGGAATGCACTCAATTTTTGGCTTATTATCATCAGTTGAGAAAACTTGAAAAATGAAATATTTTGGCCATTTTGGTCATGTTGATTGATTTGTCAGGAACTCAGACAATTCACATAATACTGTATTTCAATCAATACATAATACAGTATTACTTATGATATCTCACAGTCCAAGTTATGAAACTCACAGTATTTTTTTGAATTGTGGTTTGGTAGCTGACATATTAAGCTTGCTATGATAAAAAATCAGCCTACATTTGTCTTAAATTCTATACTTAAATTAAGTTAAATTTATCAATAATAATATATAGCACAATATTTTCCAAATGAAACATTGTTTATTTTCATTTGTCCCAAACTTGACCAAACTTGGTCAAGTTTGGGACAAATGAAAATAAACAATGTTTCATTTGCACACTGTTGATACTGTAAGAAGCCTATAATTAATTACAAATATGTATAATTACCTAATTAACTCTAACAATTAAAGAACATTCACACAACACAACAAAGATTCATACACAAATGACAGGTATTGATGGTCATAAGGTCGGAAGACAATTGTCAAAAAAAAGAAACTTAAAAACTCACCTTGACTTGATTTAATGAAACTTGGTCCAATGGATTGTGATTGAGTGAAATATTCTTTCTTACGTTCTTTTTCTTTGAACAAGCCTTCATCCTTCCCATAACACCTTTTTCTGTGTACCATCTTTGCTACATAGCCTCTTAGGTCCCCTATATCAAACAGAATTTTAAAATACCATTTATACCAACCAAAAACATGACGAATTCTTGCAACCTCGGGTAACATGGAAAAAGTGCACTCTACAGGTCATTTTTAAGAGAGATTTCACATAAATAAAAACCCCAATTTTACAAGCCTGGTCTAACTCCCCCTCCCCTACCTAGTGTTTTCCAAAATAATTTTAAGTGGACAGAAATAACAATAAATCTAAAAAAAAAAAAAAATAATAATAAAAGTATCTTTCAGGCTGATGTGCCAGATTTTTATTGGGCATTTCCAGGCCTCTAGGAGTACTACATAAAAGATTTGCACCTCAGCTACACCCGCCTCAGGCCCAATATGGCTGCAAATGTTTTAAGGGATGTAGTACCAATAATAGATACTGCAAATGACACTTTTGCCTGTCTCATATACATCGATAATCATGACACGTAATTAATAATATACTTTCTATTGTCAAAAATAAATAACCATATAATACAATATATAAGATATAGATAAGCAAGTATTAAACATTCTCACATAAAAGTAATCACCAGTTTGGCAGCTATGTAAAGGGCTATAGTAAATCACAACAACAAATCATAGCTGCAAGTATACAAAGATTGCTTTAAATCGATGGCAACAGCAAGAATGATCTTACCAGTAGGACTCATGGTTTGATTTTGTTGAGGCACAAGCTTATACCATAGTGAACATGATTTTTGTATTGTTTAATTTGTATACAGTATATAAAGAAGTTAGTAATTTCCAATTAAAAATCAAATGGTGAGTTAAAACGTTCTTTTGAATAGACCCTTAAATTGGTGGGTAATCGATTCAGGGATTTATTTGAAGTAAACTTTTTTTAACTGTTTCTTTTAAATGCGAAACTATATTCACTATTTTTCATAAATTTTAAATGTTTCTCCATTATTTTTTTGGCAGACAGTGAATGTTATATAAAACATTTGTGAGCCACATAATTGAAAAGTGTGAATATTACAATTAAAATATATATTATAAAGTAACATTATCATTGTAAACTAGAAACCAACTTAGCGGCCTACTAAAGCTAACTGGAACTTTAACCCTGGAACCCACCCAAGTCTAAGACAGACCCCCCCCCCATTCAAATGATGCTCGCTTTGATTGCATTCCCCTTTCCAATTTGCACTGGGCAAATCCTAGTGTGTTCCCTGATTTTTATTTCATGTTCCTCACATTTCATCCTGCTTTTCACATAATAGTGTTTATATATTTTTAAAATTAATGATTTCTTAAAACTCACCAGAAAATTTTCTCTTATACAGTTCTGCGTTCTTCATGTTCCTCACATTTCATCCTGCTTTCTCACATAATAGTGTTTATAGATTTTATTTAATAAGTCTAAATTAATGATTTCTTAAAACTCACCAGAAGATTTTCTCTCATATAGTTTTGCAGACAGTTTCTTATCAGAAATTTGTCTTGGTTGATCCAATTCTTGTTTCACTATTTAACATTAGATGAAAAAAAAAAATGTGATTTCTTACATTAATTACGTGCTTTCCAAGACTTCTTTATTGAAAAAGGTTTATTAATATTAGCAAAGCTTTTAATAACGCTTAATAAAGTTAGAAATTTCTATTATAAAAGAATACAAAATCTCTGTTTTCAATATTGCGCCCTAATATAAAGTTAACCAGAAAAAAACTTACCCCGAATACTAGTATAAGTTGAAAAGTTTTTTATTTGAAAAAGCCTAGGGCTTGCAGCCCTGGTTTAGTAATAGTAGAATGAAATATGAAAATAACATTTTCCAGTATATGTTTAAAACTATTTGTGTGTCGGTGTATACAGTATTTAAATAAGTTATTAATTTACAATTAACCTGGGGTACCTAGTAGGATGTTATGGCATTGAATGTACTAGTTTTGTGCACTAAAGAAGTAGCAAACGAACAGGGATACTTCCCAGGGAGTAGAGAAGGTTGCACTTTGTGCTGGTTTGCCATTGTATGTTATCCAGTGACCAGGGTAATAACACTTGCACCTTTGATAATTCAATTTGAAGTTGGCACATTATAAATATTTAGGTAATATCTTTATTATCACCTCAAAAACAAGCTCAAATTTGCACTAGCAATTGGAATATCTATTTTTGGGGTAAAATCTGCGCTGAAGTTGGCCCTTACTTTCAGAAATGCATTGACAGATTTCTAGCCTAGGGTCTAGGCATCTCTGGGCTTGGTTTGTATGGAGAACATATTACCCGAGCAGGCGACAGGCCTTTTACAGTCTGGGACACTTCGAAGATGGTAGGCTATGTTCTGATGACAGACGGACTGTTGCGATTCAGCAAATACTAAAAAACAAACGTCATTTGAAATCGTATGCAAGCTTGGTTAGGACATCCTAGGACAGATAAAGAACTGGATATCAAAACAAATGACAAGGATTTGTTGAGGTGCATTATAAAACAAATAATGAATGTTTTGTATTCGTACAATCAATGGAAAGAATATTTTCCTTCCTTTACAGATTGACTGTTCCACTCAAGTTATCTATATCCCCTAAAGCCTGTCTCAATACTAGCAGACAATGCTATTTCTACTAACTTCTTACTAGCTTTGAAAATTTCTTTGCAGTATGTAAAGGTTTAGTACTAACCCGGGCCCCATGAACGACGAGTGGGAAGACTTGAAGCTCTTTCTGAAATTTATTCAATAAAAGCAAATCCTTAAACAATGATTTTGTTCACTTTAATTCAATTCATTTTCAAAATCACACATAACAGAAGCAGACACTGAATTACATGTTGATGCAATTAAAACATGATTTAATTACTTAAAACAATGAAGTAAAATTGAAAGCACATATTTGTCGTACAACAACAAGTAAAAAATACAGAAACATATAAAAATCAATATAAAAATCAAAATTTAAAAGGTAAAAGATACTGAATTACATGTTGATCTGCAGTCACCTCATACACATAAGGTTGTCTTGTCTGATTAAAATCTTGCCTCTTATACACATCTAGATGTGTATAAGAGACAGGCCTATAATTAATTACAAATATGTAT
>NW_022699059.1:0-13291 GCF_011630105.1 Anneissia japonica | reverse complement strand
ATCTTTATTTCCACAATGCAGTGACAATGAAATTATTTTGTATTGCTACAGTATTGAATCATAGAAAAATAATAGTTATATAATCTAATTTACTTGGCTTCGTATCCAAGATAAACTTTTCTAACAATCAAGAGATAATATGTGGCAAAGACGAGCCAAACCAGTTGATCGTTGCAAATCTTATTTTGGAGATAATGGAAACATGCTCGAATGTCAACATTTTGGAAATATATTTTATTACACTAAGTTAAACTTTATATACCTATACATCATGCTATGCTGTTATTTTTCCCATTTTCAATTCTAAAACCACACTTTTTAACGATTTGGTGATGGTTTCTACCTAGGAAAAATCCCAAAATCGAAGGATGATTTCTCAAATATTGTTTTCGAAACAGCTGTATGTTTAAACTCCTGTAACTTCATAATGAAATGTCGGATTTAGTGATTCTTGTACCATTCTTACAACTATAGAGAACGCCTTATTTATCTTAATTTACTTCCTCTTTCATTTCGAAGGGACCTAATTGATCTTTTGTTTTTTTTTAAATGTTTCTTTGGCTATTATGACTTGGATTTTAAATTTTTTCGTTTTTAATGAATCTCTCCCTCTTCACGTTCTCTTCGCCATTCTGACCATCTCAAACTCGTTGACAAACGTTGCAAAACCGAAACTTACAGAAGATTCTACTTCAATCGTATTGTTCCTATGTGGAACCAACTCCCTCATCCCATACGTTCAAACTGGACAATATCTGGTTTTAAGCGAGCCTTACGCATATTTTATGAGCTTCTGTTTGTCAACGAGTTTGACCCTGTCAGCACTTGCACTTGGGTTACTAAATGTTTCTGTCATTTATGTAAAACTGTGTAACTTTTTAATTTTTTCTTTTCGACTTATATTATTATGTATGTAGAACTGTGTAATTATTTTCTTTTTTCTTTTCGAATTATATTTTTATGTATTTGCCGTTGGGTTTTGTGCATTTGGAGAGCGTGTCGTGTTAGAGGTACTCGCACCTGTTGATACGCTCTCTCACTGGAATTTCTATTTATATTTATATATATATTTTTGTACTGTTAAAGCCGAATAAAATTTAAAAAAATAAAAAAAATTTATTAGCCCTAATTTTACTCTTTAACCCTGTATTAATAACTAAAAGTTGATTTTTGCAACGAGTGACTGGTTTGACTTGTCTTTGGCACATGTGTTTAGGAAAGACCTCAATGTCAATCAGTTTAATATTTCCAAAAATAACATATATAAAGGCAGCTTAGGAAGGGAAGTGTTTTATTTGTGAGAAAAATCCTGTTACTGTGGCAGGAATTGAATCTAGGACCCTGGGAGTGGAACAGCAGCCTGCAGAGGAAACATCAACCAATTCAATTTTGCTTCACCATATGATGTAAGTATTTATAATATTATTTTTATCTTTCACTATTTTGTAAACATTTTTATCTAGTTTTAATGTTGGCCTCTGAATTATTCTTTCTGTTGAGTATATTGTTTACCCTGCTATAAGTGGCAAATTTCATTTGCTATTGGTTTGGGTATTAAAATAAAATGAAAATAAAATAAGTAATTCAAATTCTTGGTCTCATTAAAATGTTGACACAATGTCATTATTTTGTATTGCTACAATATTGAAGTGTAGAAAAATAATACTTGTTTCTCTATTTAACGTTAGATGAAAAAAAAAATGTGTTTTTTCAAATAAATTATTTTGAATTATCAAAAGTAGAGTATATTAAGTTTCAGCATAACATACTGTTTCTAAATCATATAGCAGCAGGTTATTATGTTTAAAATAAGTAATTACAATGAATCCTCAAATTGACCAATCAAAATAAGATTGGCTAACACCTGGAGCAGAGGCATATATTTTCACTTTACAATTTTAACACACCTACACAACACCAATAAATCATGTACCATTGAGGACCCCTGTGAAGTTTTAGGTATATCTCTAACTATGCTCTTTTGTGATCTGATCAGCTTATACCATGGTGAACATGATTTTTGTATTGTTTAATTTGTATACAGTATATAAAGAAGTTAGTAATTTCCAATTAAAAATCAAATGGTGAGTTAAATTAAACGTTCTTTTGAATAGACCCTTAAATTGGTTGGTAATTGATTCAGGGATTTTTTGAAGTAAACTTTTTTTAACTGTTTCTTTTTAATGCGAAACTATATTCACTATTTTTCATAAATTTTAAATGCTTCTCCATTTTTTTTTGGCAGACAGTGAATGTTATATAAAACATTTGTGAGCCACATAATTGAAAAGTGTGAATATTACAATTAAAATATATATTACAAAGTAACTTTATCATTGTAAACTAGAAACCAACTTAGCGGCCTACTAAAGCTAACTGGAACTTCAACCCTGGAACCCACCCAAGTCTAAGACAGCACCCGCACCCCACCCCCCCCCATTCAAATGATGCTCGCTTTGATTGCATTCCCCTTTACAATTTGCACTGGGCAAATCCTAGTGTGTTCCCTGATTTTTATTTCATGTTCCTCACATTTCATCCTGCTTTTCACATAATAGTGTTTATAGATTTTTAAAATTAATGATTTCTTAAAACTCACCAGAAAATTTTCTATTATACAGTTCTACATTCTTCATGTTCCTCACATTTTATCCTGCTTTCTCACATAATAGTGTTTATAGATTTTATTTAAGTCTAAATTAATGATTTCTTAAAACTCACCAGAAGATTTTCTCTCATACAGTTTTGCAGACAGTTTCTTATCAGAAATTTGTCTTGGTTGATCCAATTCTTGTTTCACTATTTAACATTAGATGAAAAAAAAAATGTGATTTCTTACATTAATTACGTGCTTTCCAAGACTTCTTTATTGAAAAAGGTTTATTAATATTAGCAAAGCTTTTAATAACACTTAATAAAGTTAGAAATTTCTATTATAAAAGAATACAAAATCTCTGTTTTCAATATTGCGCCCTAATATAAAGTTAACCAGAAAAAAACTTACCCTGAATACTAGTATTAAGTTGAAAAGTTTTTTATTTGAAAAATCCTAGGGCTTGCAGCCCTGGTTTAGTAATAGTAGAATGAAATATGAAAATATCATTTTCCAGTATATGTTTAAAACTATTTGTGTGTCGGTGTACACAGTATTTAAATAAGTTATTAATTTACAATTAACCTGGGGTACCTGCTAGGATGTTATGGCATTGAATGTACTAGTTTTGTGCACTAAAGAAGTAGCAAACGAACAGGGATACTTCCCAGGGAGTAGAGAAGGTTGCACTTTGTGCTGGTTTGCCATTGTATGTTATCCAGTGACCAGGGTAATAACACTTGCACCTTTGATTATTCAATTTGAAGTTGGCACATTATAAATATTTAGGTAATATCCTTATTATTACCTCAAAAACAAGCTCAAATTTGCACTAGCAATTGGAATATCTATTTTTGCGGTAAAATCTGCGCTGTAGTTGGCCCTTATTTTTCGAAATGCATTGACAGATTTCTAGCCTAGGGTCTAGGCATCTCTGGGCTTGGTTTGTATGGAGAACATATTACCCGAGCAGGCGACAGGCCTTTTACAGTCTGGGACACTTCGAAGATGGTAGGCTATGTTCTGATGACAGACGGACAGTTGCGATTCAGCAAATACTAAAAAACAAACGTCATTTGAAATCGTATGCAAGCTTGGTTAGGACATCCTAGGACAGATAAAGAACTGGATATCAAAACAAATGACAAGGATTTGTTGAGGTGCATTATGAAACAAATAATGAATGTTTTGTATTCGTACAATCAATGGAAAGAATATTTTCCTTCCTTTACAGATTGACTGTTCCATTCAACTTGGCTCTGCCTCGTTGAATGGAATAGTCAATCTTTCAGCTTATAAAAATATTCTTTCCATTGCATTCATTATTTGTATAATATTTTACCCAATAAATTATTTTAATCCATTTTGATATCTTGGGAGAAATACAATTTCTTTTAAATGTGCATTGTTTTAATGTTTAGTATATATATGCTTCAGAAAAATGACAAGGCATTTACATTCTTGGGTCTATCAGTTCTTCACTAAAAATCTAATTTGTATTTGTTTTGTGGACAAGTTATCTATATCCCCTAAAGCCTGTCTCAATACTAGCAGACAATGCTATTTCTACTAACTTCTTACTAGCTTTGAAAATTTGTTTGGAGTATGTAAAGGTTTAGTACTTACCCGGGCCCCATGAACGACGAGTGGGAAGACTTGAAGCTCTTTCTGAAATTTATTCATTAAAAGCAATTCCTTAAACAATGATTTTGTTCACTTTAATTCAATTCATTTTCAAAATCACACATGACAGAAGCAGACACTGAATTACATGTTGATGCAATTAAAACATGATTCAATTACCTAAAACAATGAAGTAAAATTGAAAGCACATATTTGTCGTACAACAAGTAAAAAATACAGAAACATATAAAAATCAATATAAAAATCAAAATTTAAAAGGTAAAAGATACTGAATTACATGTTGATCTGCAGTCACCTCATACACATAAGGTTGTCTTGTCTGATTAAAATCTTGATCTTTTTGATCCTCACAACTCTAGGTTGCCTTGGTCTTATAGTGCCTTCTACTAGAGGCAGTTATTTTGTCGTTATTGTACTGAAGTATTTTTGTATTAAGACCTAACAAATTGAGTTACAGTGGATTACTAATAATTCTTCAGTAATGTCAGTAATGGATAGGATATGGGACTACATTAATACAAATCCTATAAATGTACTGGTACAGCACTTTCCTGCCGAGCTACTGGGCCAAAGCCTTCAATTGGGAATTTAGATTAGAAGAAGGAGAATGAGGAGAAGGAGAATTTGAATGAGAAGGAGGAGAAGAATTTGGAGATGTCTTGATATAAAAAAGTATGCTGAATGGCTTATAAAGCAACAGTACAGTAAATAGGGCCACTGAAACATCAGTCTGTATTATGGAGTTTATTTACCAGCTTAAAATCACCTAAACCAAACCAAGCATGTTTTAAATTTATTTTGTTTTTTTGAAATTCATGTACAGTGTATGTACAGTTTATGTCATGCTACCTTGAAGAAACCCATGGCCTTTTCAAGATGGGCTTCTTCTCGAGGCTACTTTTGCAAACTAAAGAAGATGGCTTCAATTTGAGATTCTTCTCAAGATTAAGCCCATTGGACTTCAATTTGAGGTTTTGCGGTAGCTTTATAATTGGATATATGTTGGATATTCTATTCCTTGTTTCCAAATGAAACTCCTACTAGACAAATATATTAAAACATCAACCAATTGAAGGCCATTCAGGTAAAAATACAGTAAAATGTTCAAAATATATAAAGCAAGGTAAATTAAAAAAATAAAATAAACTTAATATAATCTAATCCAGCATGGTTTCCTTAACAAAAATATATTTAAGACTTGTTTTAGAATATCCTTTATGTATTTTAGAGGATGAGTCTATTGATAATTTGTATATTTCTATTTTAAGCAGACAGCATTTTTGCTTCAACAAATGACAATTCATAATTTGCTGGTCTCATTAAAATGTTAACAGAATGGCCATCAAGGCCAATCAAATAATTAAATATGAATCCAAAAAGCTTTTTTAAAATTCTCACAATGCAGTGATGATAAAAATATTTGTATTATTACAATGCAGAATCAGAAAAAAAGTAATAGTTTTTTATTTGGCTTTATAGGCTAAATTCTTCAAAAATTGGAGAAATAACAAGTTTTGGTAAAAAAAAAAAAAAAAATACTACTACCAGTTAATACATGTCAATCGGTTTAATATAGTGTAGCAAGATGTTGAAAATGTATTAACCAAGACTTAAAATAAAAACATAAGTAATTTTACCAGATAATTCAACATCAAGTTGTTCAGGAGTTAATTAATCTAGATTTTCCTTTAAAAGGTTAAAAAATTATTTTGTATTTCTGTATTATTTCCACAATGCAGTGACAATGAAATTATTTTGTATTGCTACAGTATTGAATAATAGAAAAATAATAGTTTTATATAATCTGATTTTATTTGGCTTCATATCCAAGATAAACTCTTCTAACAATCAAAAGATAATATGTATTAGGAAAAACCCCAATTTCTATCTGTTTAGTATTATCTTTATTTCCACAATGCAGTGACTATGAAATTATTCTGTATTGCTACAGTATTGAATCATAGAAAAATAATAGTTTTATATAATCTGATTTATTTGGCTTCTTATCCAAGATAAACTCTTCTAACAATCAAGAGATAATATGTTTAGGAAAAACCCCAATTTCTATCAGTTTAATATTATCTTTATTTCCACAATGCAGTGACAATTAAATTATTTTGTATTGCTACAGTATTGAATCATAGAAAAATAATAGTTTTATATAATCTAATTTACTTGGCTTCGTATCCAAGATAAACTCTTCTAACAATCAAGAGATAATATGTGGCAAAGACGAGCCAAACCAGTTGATCGTTGCAAATCTTATTTTGGAGATAATGGAAACATGCTCGAATGTCAACATTTTGGAAACATATTTTATTACACTAAGTTAAACTTTATATACCTATACATCATGCTATGCTGTTATTTTTCCCATTTTCAATTCTAAAACCACACTTTTTAACGATTTGGTGATGGTTTCTACCTAGGAATTGCCCAAACTTTGAAGGTTGATTTCTCAAATATTGTTTTCGAAACAGCTGTATGATTAAACTCCTGTAACTTCATAATGAAATGTCGGATTTAGTGATTCTTGTACCATTCTTACAACTATAGAGAACGCCTTATTTATCTTAATTTACTTCCTCTTTCCTTTCGAAGGGACTTAATTGATCTTTAGTTTTTTTTTAAATGTTTCTTTGGCTATTATGACTTGGATTTTAAAAATGTTTTCGTTTTTAATGAATCTCTCGCCTCTTCACGTTCTCTTCGTCATTCTGACCATCTCAAACTCGTTGACAAACGTTGCAAAACCGAAACTTACAGAAGATTCTACTTCAATCGTATTTTTCCTTTGCGGAACCAACTCCCTCACCCCATACGTTCAAACTGGACAATATCTGGTTTTAAGCGAGCCTTACGCATATTTTATGAGCTTCTGTTTGTCAACGAGTTTGACCCTGTCAGCACTTGCACTTGGGTTACTTGGGTCATTTATGTAAAACTGTGTAACTTTTTTATTTTTTCTTTTTCGACTTATATTATTATGTATGTAGAACTGTGTAATTATTTTCTTTTTTCTTTTCGAATTATATTTTTATGTATTTGCCGTTGGGTTTTGTGCATTTGGAGAGCGTGTCGTGTTAGAGGTGCTCGCACCTGTTGATACGCTCTCTCACTGGAATTTATATTTATATTTATTTTTGTACTGTTGCCAGTGTAAAACCGAATAAAATAAAAAAAAATAAAAATTTATTAGCCCTAATTTTACTGTTTAACCCTGTATTAATAACTAAAAGTTGATTTTTGCAACGAGTGACTGGTTTGACTTGTCTTTGGCACATGTGTTTAGGAAAAACTCCAATGTCAATCAGTTTAATATTTCCAAAAATAATATATAAAGGCGGCTTAGGAAGGGAAGTGTTTTATTTGTGAGAAAAATCCTGTTACTGTGGCAGGAATTGAATCTAGGACCCTGGGAGTGGAACAGCAGCCTGCAGAGGAAACATCAACCAATTCAATTTTGCTTCACCATATGATGTAAGTATTTATAATATTACTTTTATCTTTCACTATTTTGTAAACATTTTTATCTAGTTTTAATGTTGGCCTCTGAATTATTCTTCCTGTTGAGTATATTGTTTACCCTGCTATAAGTGGCAAATTTCATTTGCTATTGGTTTGGGTATTAAAATAAAATGAAAATAAAATAAGTAATTCAAATTCTTGGTCTCATTAAAATGTTGACACAATGTCATTATTTTGTATTGCTACAATATTGAAGTGTAGAAAAATAATACTTGTTTCTCTATTTAACGTTAGATGAAAAAAAAATGTGTTTTTTCAAATAAAGTAATTAAAATTCTTGGTCTCATTAAAATTTTGACACAATGGCCAGGATAGTTCAATCGAAAATACATATGAATAAAAAAATGTTTCTATTATTCCCATAATACAGTGATGATGAAAGTATTTTGTATTATTATTATTAATAAATAATTTGCACCAATTAAAGGAAGTTGGTAGTCAGACTGCAAATGTGAATTAAAATGCATCGTATAAAAAATATAAACCATGAAATTGTTCCTATAGTAGAGCAGCTAAGGTTGAATTTGAAGTAGAATCATGCACTTCTGGAAGAAAGCATGAAACTTCCCACAGTGATACTATGACACCTAAAGATCATTAAAAAAAATAGACCCCAAAAAATAACGCCTCCTAATGGCCAACATTTTGAAATCCAATATGGCCACCAAAATATTTGATTTTAGCCAATATATTAATATCTACAGCACATGTCATTGCCAAATGAAGATCACTACATATGTTTTCAATATCAGGGAGTGTCATGCAATCATCAGAAATTATGTCAGATGGCGCCGCCATATTAGATTTCAAGATGGCCGCCAGAATAATGGCATTTTTGTCAATATTCATATCTACAGTACCTAGCACTGTCAATCAAAGACCGTTGCCCATGTTTTCAATATCAAGGACTACCATGCAGCCATCAGAAATTATGTCAGAAGACCACCATATTAAACTTCAAAATGGCCACCATCTTGAAATTTAATATGGCCGCCAAAATAATTAATTTTAGCCTATGTATTCATATTTACAGCACATATTACTCCAACTGAAGATCATTACCCATGTTTTCAATATCAGGGAGTGTCATGCAATCAACAGAAATTATGTCAGATGGCGCCGCCATATTGGATTTCAAGATGGCCACCAAATTATTGCTATTTTTGTCAATATCTTATCTACAGCACCTAGCACTGTCAATCAAAGACCGTTACCCATGTTTTCGATATCAAGGACTATCATGCAGCCATCAGAAATTATGTCAGAATGCCACCATTGAATTTCAAGATTGCTGCTATACTATTTCAAGATGGCCGCCAAATTAATTATTGATAATGTTGTAAATATCGTCATAACATGTAGCACTGTCAAATATCTCTACTCGTGTTTTTGATATCCGGGAGTATCATGCAGATATCAGAAATTATGTCAGAAGGCCGCCATATTGAATTTCAAGATGGCTGCCATATTGGATATCAAGATGGTGGCAAATTTTTGTTTTCATATTTACATATGTAAACTACCAGCACTGTGAATCAAGATTGTGTATATGTATAATTAGGGACATCATGCAATCATCAAACATCTCATAATCATAGTGAGACCTGCCTATGGCAGTGAAGTAACACCATTTAGGAAGAAGTCCGACAACTGCCACGTTGGATTTCAGAATGATTGCCAATTAAGAAAGGTACATGAAAGAAATGGAAATTTAAAAAAATAATAGAAAACTGTTAAGGAATAACAAATTGGTAATCAATCGAGAGTTATGAAAATAAAAAAATAAGTAAATAACTGCTTTGTATGGTATGAGAGCAAGTGCAGAGGGAGAGAGATAGATGCAGATATTAAACATAATTTATATTAAAGCTAGTTTTAGCATGAATGAAATTATATAAACATAAATCAAATATTCAAATTAATGGTGTGAAGACACTAATATGGAATAGACTCTTATAACTCTTCTTTTTCTAAAATTAAATGTGGTGTCCCACAGGGATCTGTACTTGGTCCTTTATTATTTTTGATTTATGTTAATGATCTTCCTAACTGTTCATCATTATTAAATTTTGTTCTTTTTGCTGATGATACCGTTTTGCATTTTGAAATGAATGCATGTCATATAATGTCCTTTCCTTTACACACTCTGTATAGGAGAGGACATTTTTTAGGACATATGTTTCTTCTGCCATTTACTCCATATTCCTGAATTATAACTTTCAATTTTATCTATAGAACTGATAAAATTCATTATATATTTCAATGTCTTACTTCAAAATTTGAATAATTTCATGTATGTATATGACATTCAACCTAATTAATCTGAATATCCACTTCTACTGTTTTATCATTCTGTCTCCCATTCTATGTACAACTATGTTAATATTACATAAGATAATCAATTATATTTTAAAATATATAATCTTATGAAAGAACACTCTGGTTTTGGGTGACAATATTGCAACCATTGTAAATTTTACAAAATGGCCAACTTGAAAGACGACAGTTTCATTGTAAAGGAGAGGACATTATTTTTGACACTGGGTAGTCAAATACTGTATTCGCTGTAAATGCTTGCAGCAAATTATGAAAATATCCCTCTTTAAATGATAAGATGACAATAGTAAATCTTTGGACAAAAACAATAGAGCATTATAACATTAACAATCAAATACAGTAGTATTGAATATCATTTTCAAACTTCACAAGTAGTGTTAAATGCTTAAGTCCATTTTATAATAACAAAATTAACAGCCATTCAAAACATTCAATATTAATAACAGGAAAAAATTTGGACCCTATCAATTTAGAACATAAGACTTGATATTTTCTTTTAATGTACATTTTACAATATGTTTATATAGTGAGAAAGTGTACAGGAGAGGACAATATATTTGACATTTTTGCATTCAGGGAAGAACCAGGAATCAATTAAAAATAGCCACTTTCCCATTTAGACACTGTCTTATTTCTTACTATTATATACCATCTACTATGTACACATAAATAGAATCTAATATTTAAATATTAATAATTAATTTATCAAGTAATTTAGATAATGAATTATTAAATAAGTGATTAAAAAACGAAATTATTTTTATACATTAGAAATTGACGTAGGCCTATTTTTGATGCATACATACAGAACAATGCGTAAAAATACAGAACAAAATTACACACGTTATCTACACGGGCTAATTTTTCATACGGACAGAAAAGAACGTTCATCATCATAGCAGAACAAACAACAGAACCACATACACATACAGCGATGCACTAGACATGATTATGTTCATACGATGATATTGTACATTTATACGTACAGTACTTCCAGGTAANNNNAGACATTTGTTTTAGTTTTGTTTTCTAAACATTAATTATTCTTTATTTCATATAAAAGAGATTTTGGAAATCACTTAAGGTCCGATTCGATTTCGAATTATGAAAAGTGTAGGCTGTGGCACCGAGACCTCTGCTGATTAGTGCCCAAAATTGTTTACAAAAACGTAATGCAATAATAGCATATTGACTACTATTTTTGGAAAATATTTCAGCCGCTCCAAATATCTCTTTCCTATTCTTCCTTCTTCCTTTATTCTTTCACAATTTTTTCGTTTTATTCATATTTTTCATAATTTTTTACACTCACATAGTCACTTGTTTAGTCCTAGCCTAGGCTAGTCCTCGGCTATGCCTATAACTTTATTATTTTAATATACATTTTTAATAGATAAGATTAATTTAACATAGACATAGTAATTCATACTTAAACAATACACGAAATTTAAATGAAAATATAATGACGTTTAAATAAAAACGTGTACATAGTATCACAATAATAAGATTAATATTTTCAATCTTATAATCAATTTTATATAGCCGGAGTTAGTATTGACCAAGGCTACTATGGTTAACGATAGGTACAGTACACTTTCTCCAATATAAAGGTTTTTTCTATGAATGGAATGACCTGTACGAAACACGAATTCCTGTAGACCAAATCCAGTACCGTTACTATTTTAATCGTGTGGGAAATATTCTCAAAACACTGCCTTCATTTTTTTGATATTCTATCAGCAGTGAAAATGGTAAATGCTATATTTAAAATTATTTTTAGCCCATTTTTTATTCATATTTGTAAGTTGTTTTGTGAGTTGTCAAAAAATTATGTCCTCTCCTATTCATCTCTCTGGCATCCTTATACCAAAGAAAATGAACAGCTGCATACATTTTACATAATTTTAAGCCTGTTTTATCAAAAAGTATTGTTTTTTTTGTTACCCTTAAAAATATAAATGGATACATAAAAGCTTCTCAAAATATTTTGTCAATATAGAGCATTTGAGTATGCTGGTCATAATCGAGGTAAATATTTTAAAATTTCACTGTAAAATGTTGTTATTTTTAACTTTTTTCACAAATTCTAGTGATGCTCATTTAAAAAAATAAGAAATCCTTAACAGTACTGTACTAACTTCTTTTATATTTTTATTTAACTGTTTTATTAGCCCTTTTTTATGTAAAGGAGAGGACATCAGATTAATGACATCAGAAAATTAAAAAAATTAAACTTCTTTCATTTTTTATTTATGTTTAGCAGTGGTTTATTTTGTACTACAGGAAACATATATAAAGAAAATGTTTACTTACTAGGACAAGAGGTACCACTTAAGAAAATGCTGTAAAGGAGAGGACACATTTTTTTTTATGCCAATGCATGGCACTGCTTACCACTGTACCAATTGAGTACACCAAATTATAAGTTCATAATTTTTATTGCTTTTAATTAGATGATATACAGCAATCTTTTAAGCCATTCTGCTTGCTCTTGGTAACTCCTTGAATTATATTTTAATGATGTTAAAAATGTCATGTAAAGGAGAGGACATTTTAAGAGATTTTTTTTGACAATATTTTAATTTTTTTATAATTTTTTTGCCAAAATAATTTACTGAATAATTTTTTTTTGTATCTTAGGTGCACTAAAGTAGTTTTAAAAAAGCCAATTGTTGGTAGCTTTTATATGGGTTTAGTATTTAAATTTAGAAAGTTAAAATGTGTTATTTTAGAGTGAAACACTGAAATGTCAAAAAAAATGAACATTGTAGTCTATAAAAAAAAAAAAAAATTAAAGAACCAGTACAACTATTTTTATACTGGGTTACGAAGGGCTATGGGTGTGTTATATTTAGGAATAGAAAGAAATCCTGAGGCTTTTTTAATAAACAGGCAGCAGGGTCAAATAGTGTGATTTTGAAAAATGTTCTCTGATTGTGAAACAGCCCATATATATATAATTTTGGATTCAACACCGAGGGCCGCACTCAAACTTTGATGTTTCCATTGAGGTTCCAAAATCCTCAAGTTTAATGTTACTTTTTTACATAATCGGCGCCTGGTCGTAAAAAATAAGATGTTTTCTAGCCAATGTTGCTTGGCGGGCCGCGCACAGGGTTTTTAATTCATTTTTGCGGGACGCACTTTTGGTATATATATACACGAATAAAACATTTTGTATTCCAATGT
>NW_022699057.1:0-1002 GCF_011630105.1 Anneissia japonica | reverse complement strand
TCCTCTTGTTTTATTTGATTGATCATCTCTTTTTTCTTGGTTCCCTTGCTGTTTCTTTTTCCTTATTTCTTTTACTCTTTCCATTGACCAATCCGGGTAATTGCAGGCTTGTAGGGCTTTTCGTATGTTGTTCATTTCTCTTTTCTTTTCTCGGTCTGTAGTGACGATGTTTTCGCACCTCTCCATCAATGTCCGAACCACACTTAATTTATGTTGTAATGGGTGATGCGAATTGAAATTTAAGTATTGGTTTGTGTGTGTAGCTTTTCTATATACGAATGTGGTGATGTTTCCTTGTTCATGTACTGTGATGAGGGTGTCTAGAAACGGTATAGTGTTGTCCTCCATGAGTTCATGAGTGAATTTGATGTTGCCTGAAGGGTCTATGTTGTTAATATGGTGGTTCATAGCATATACGGTACCTTTGGGAATGATAGCGAAGATGTCATCAACGTATCTTCTCCAAAAACGAGGCTTGGTGTCAGGTGTAGCGCTCGAGATAGCTTTCTCCTCCAACCATTCCATGTACATGTTAGCAACCAATGGTGACACAGGACTGCCCATAGCCATACCAAATTTCTGTCTAAAGATAACATTGTTAAAAGAAAAATATGTGGTGGTTAAAACAAATTCCAATAGTTCAATGATGTCTTCTACATTTAAGTTTGTTCTCTCTTTCAGTCCACCATCCAGCAATAATCTTTCCTTAACAATGTTCAGCGCCTCCTTCACGGGTGTTTTTGTGAATAGTGATGTAACATCAAACGACACAAACGTTTCATCTGGGTTCAGCTGAATATCTTTGATGTTGTTGACCAATTGCTTGGAGTTTTCTACGTGGTGTTCTGAGTTTCCCACCATGGGTACTAGTAGATCTGCCAAGCTACGGGACAGGTTATAACATATGGACCCTGTGTAATCAATGATTGGTCGTAGAGGCCAATTGGGCTTATGTATCTTGGGGGTACAATACAGCCTAGGGGTAACCTCCGCTGTGGGGTA
>NW_022699056.1:0-1396 GCF_011630105.1 Anneissia japonica | reverse complement strand
GTCTCTCAGGTTTTCTTGTGTATCATTCCATGCCAAATCACCTAATTTTTGGGAAACTCCGCAGGTAACCCACTTAGAATTTGCTCAAAATTCACCAAACTGTTCCTTTTTACAAATAAATGAAGACACAAATAATATTTAGACCGAAAGTCCAAGTCATTTTAAAATTACGGCCCTCCGAAATATGCCACATGCCCCTTTTTTCTTTTGCATTTTGCAATAATGATTTTTTATTTTTTTATTTCTGAAGGCCTATGTGGGAAGAGATTTAAAGGTGAAAGTTACTAATGTGGGTAGTTTTAGGCCAGGCTTATGGAATTTGCAATCTTAAATACTGTATAGTTTGAAAAGTTATTGGTACCTAAAATTGGCAGTTTATTTCTAGCGAAAATAACTTTTCAACATTTTAGATTAATACACTGTAGCACCCATACCATATATCCGAGAATGCCCAAACTGCAGATATTGTACATTTATGCGAGACTTTTTTATTCCGTGCTTCGCGTACTTACTTAGATTATCGGAGGAGGGCAGAATAAAAATAAAAATAAGATTTTGTTTTCTTATTTACCAAATAGTTTTGCAAAAATCATTCAGCCAGAAGAGAAAATAAAAATAAAGTTTTATTGGTAAATTTTAAAAATAGGATGGTTAAATGCTTTAAATTTAAATAATTAGGAAGAAATATACATTATCTTTGGCGATTTTAAGGCAGCAGTGGACATAATAAAAATAAAGGAAAACTTTTTCTGAAATTTACACTTTTTTGTGGCGGTGGGTGCGCTGATTGGCCAAAAATTAAAATTTTATTTTTATTTCGAAATCATCATTATTTGCAGTTGGGGGGTTCGCTAAGCAAGATAAAAAAAAGTCTCGCCATCTCTAGTTACTGCTAAACTGTATACAGTACCTATAATTTGGCATTGAATGACCCTAGTGAAAGTTGATACAAAATTTCCAGTAATTCATGTCACAGCATTTTGTCTCAGACAAACTCATTATTTTTTATAGTTTTGTTTAATTAATAATGAATCTATTTATTGAATGCTAGTAAAGTGCTCATCATTTACTCCCATCTGACGGTAAAATTTACAAATAATGCGTAAATTCATAGTGGTGGCCATCCCAGTCAATTATCTTTCCTCATTGAAACGCCAGAATAACTGCCAAGCATAACTTGATTCATTGACCGCAAAACTAAGATAGTCACTCAGAAAGATGAATGCTATATATCAGTTGGTGTACAGTTAAAGCAACTATAACAATGTTTTTTTTTTTAATTCATTTTCAAATTTGATGAGGTCCTTATCTGGTAAAAAAAAAAAAAAAATAATAATAAAACAAACCCATCAATTTGTAAAAAATGAAAAAAAAACACATCTTAAAGTTGCTATTT
>NW_022699055.1:0-1609 GCF_011630105.1 Anneissia japonica | reverse complement strand
ATATTCCAATTGGGTGGTTTATGTCCTGGGTGGTTTATGTCCTGGGTGGTTTATGTCAGTATACCAATGTTATTAGCCCTAAAATGTGTTTTAGTATTTGATTTCATGGTTAATGTATTCAAATAGACAAATAATGTCTCTTCCAGTGTAGCACACATTTTTTCTATAAATATTGATTTTTGCGCTCAAAATGTCAGTTATGCCCTTTTGCCGTGGGTTTTCTGATTCAAGACATGTTGACAAACTTTGGCAAAAGGATATAAGTACCCAGTTTAGTTCCTTTCAACGCAACTTTGAGTCAGATTATTCAAAAATAACATTCAATATATAATTCCATATGTTAGTCATGTATAAACTATAAAATAAATGTACAATAATACCATAGAAATGCATTAAATAATAAATACTAAAATTACAAACGATTAAAAACCCATGTATATGCTAGTAACCAAGTATACAAACAAGAAAATGAATTAACATTAGTATGCTATTAAGTATCAACAAAGCCTATTTGGCTCAAGGTGCTAGATCGAGGACCATTTGGGTAGGAGGCCTTATGGACCTTTAGGGGTCTGGGGTCCCGCACAAGAACGCATAGGCGTTACATCACTGCGTGAAGGATGCATGAGTATGCGTATATGAAATAGAACTGCTGTTTAGTTAGAATGCGCGTGTGACTTTTTCTATGTGTACGTTAAACAAGAATTACAATTATTTTTTAAATTTTATTTACAAAGTAAAATAATAAATTTATATTTTAAGTCATGTAATTACAATATAAATTAGGCCTATTATTATTATTATTAGCAATTCTTCTCTATGATCCAAATTCAAGTAATAATGAAATGATTACGAATATTATTGTTTTTTTTTTATATTCTAATAAAATATTTAGAAAATGTATTATATATATATATAGATTTAGATGGAAAAGTAAGTTGTTGTTTGCTTAGTGAACACAGTTGATTCGAGTAAACTGTGCATTTATACCTTTTTGTCATGCCATTTGCTATAAATAAATGTTGTAGTCGTGCCTCTTTGCAATAGTTATTTGCTAAATAATCGTTTTAGTTGTCCCTCTTTGTCACTGTTATTTCTAGTTAAAATGTGAATTGTTATTCTGCCATGGTTAATTATTTTTATTAAACAGTTACTATTTTCCTATAGTTTATTTCCATAGTATTAAATTGTTGCTATTCAAAGGCAAGATTATATAGCATAATAAATTAACTAGGCTTATCATGTTTGCGTAACATTAACTAGACATATGCTACTGTCAAGAATCATACTATTTAACCAATTTCTATTTACAAATTGTGAGTACACAAACAGTAAGAATAATAAAAATAATACAACTTAACATGCAACCTTCATTGTAACCAGGGAGAAAGCTCTCTTCTGATTGGTTGGCTGTTGAAAGAACATCACGCTTCAGCGTATCACAGCCTATCTTTGCAGTTATGCCCTTTTGCCTTGGGAATTTACTGAAAATTGTGTAGTTATGCCCTTTTGCCATGCCCCTATCTAGCCCGGGGGACACTTTTTTTACAATTTTTTTTGTGTCAACATGTGTAACATGATGTACTGACCCTACTAGGCTATATAACTC
>NW_022699054.1:0-1034 GCF_011630105.1 Anneissia japonica | reverse complement strand
CTGCATAGGGTACACGGAGTAATTACACAAGGCCGCAACGGATACATCCCCTATCAATATGTGACATCTTATGAGATTGTGTACAGTGTCGATGGTAACCACTTTCAACCAATCAGGAATTCAGACTGCCAAGTAACAGTAGGTTTCATTATGACTTTTTTTCTACAATAGTATTTAGATATGTTTATTTAAATGTTCTATTAACATCAAATTACTTCTATATTATATCCAGTGGCGTAACTAGGTCGTGTTTCGAGTATACAAGACTATTGACATAATATACATTGGTCGACTAAGCTAATAACAGTGGCGGACCGTAGGGTAAATTGCAGGGTATGCTAGGTGTTGGCATATCTAAGATGTGCGAGGGTCGTGCACGCCCCTCCCCCCTGAAAAAATTACTCTCCCATCCCCCGCCCACAAATCATGCTCAAGTACTTAAAATCACCTCAAATCACATTATTTTGCGAGTTAACCCCCTCACCTAATCACCGATCCCAACTTTACATTCCCACCCCATCAGCTCTGTTGTATTTCAAGACCCCTACGCCACTGATGCTGTGCCTGCTAGTAGGAAAAGTTTGTAAGTCCACTACTATACATGATCAGATTGCGTTATATAGTTAAAATACAAATGTATGCTATTTTTAATACCGGCATGGTTGTAGTATCGTCTTTTCAAAAGAATTCCTATTCCTGTATTTTAACAAATTTTAGTTCAAATAATAATAATTCAAAGTTTCTTCTTTACCGGTTATATGCATGCAAATGTATTTAAACTTTAATCATTGAGATTAGGCATATAGATAGAATACCCGATCGGCAGTGGAGGTCCCGATTTGTAATGAGCATGCGCACATACTCTTGGAAGCACTGCTTCCATTCCCGTGTTAAATCGGCTATTCTGACGATACTTCTTCTTCCATTCTAGTACAGACCACAGTGTATTTTCGTACACTCGGTTTATTGTCCTCACCCGAGAAGACTTGCTCCACCTTTTAGAGCCATATGCGAGCGTGCTGCTCGAACCAACG
>NW_022699053.1:0-1187 GCF_011630105.1 Anneissia japonica | reverse complement strand
GACAAGTATTCCTGTGACATTGAATTTGTCTATGCTTACTGTTTTAACAGTCTGATTGTTCTGTCTAGTCTCATTGAAAATCGCAAATTTACAAAATTGTTTGCGTTGTGCTTTGTATACCATGGGAACAAGGCATGGTAGCAAGAGGAATTTGAAAAATGACACAATACATTGACAAAGACGATTTTCATATTAAATTCATTAATTTTAATTAAGTTTTAAACACCAGTAACCATTTCAACCTAGCATATTTCACTTTCAACCACAGCAAACGTATGTATTGAGGTAACATATGGTATGGGAAATTATTCTATTAAATTCTAAATTCAGCTCTATCTTGTGAGTTATATTTAGAAGATACATTTAGGGTAATGTTACATAGTCATTTAGTTTTCTAGATGTAATATACATCAATTTTCTGCGATAAGATTGTCGGAATTGGGTTCCATGCAAACTCATTAGGAGATAATATAATCTGATTAACATTTGCTTTTCCTACATATTTTCTTTCAATAGATTTGTCATTGTTTTCACTTTGCTTGCTGTTGACATGTCTATATACTTGTCGCCAACTTCCACGACCATTCCACTGATGATAGAGGAATCAACCTGGGTGTAAAAAAAATTTAAATATAGAATTTTTAAATTCCCTGAAATAGAAGCCTGGTTCTCACGAGAGCCCTAGTATCCGGATCGGGAGCTAACCGTTAGCACCTGCATGAGAATGCCCGATCGGTTAGCGCTAACCGTTTGCGGTATCCGGATACGCTAACGGTCAGCAAGTTGAGGGCATTTCTATCATCAACCAATCACACGTACGCGTTTACAATTTCCAGTTTCTTATTGGCCAGTGAATCGATCATCATATTGTTGGTATCCGGATCGGGATTTTCTCGCATGGACGCACGGCAGCTAATGGTTAGTAGAATCCGGATCCTGCTAACCGTTAGCTGCCGTGTGAGAACATAGCCTTAACCACAAATATAGTATGTCATAGGCCAATCAAACAATACAAAATATGAAAACTTGTATCATAAATATTATTTTAACTTTGTATCTTAAAAGTGTTTAAATATCCTAGAGGCTGTCAAAAAGCCCTTGGAAGGGGTCTTGGGGAAAAGCAATGGGTAATATTGTGAACTACTGTATTTGAGCAATGAAATTCAAAGGTTTGACAGTTAGGGAAG
>NW_022699052.1:0-630 GCF_011630105.1 Anneissia japonica | reverse complement strand
CAAAAAAAGCAAAAACAATCGCCAGATAGCAGTTACATGCACTGCTCTCACCCTTTTCTACCGATAAAACACATGTTTTGATGCGGCACAAACCTAGACTCTATTCTATTTCAATATTGATTAATCGAAGTTTAGTGTAAAAGAATATATTTATTATATATGATTATCAGGCTCTTTGGTATTGTAAAGGTATTGTATTGTATACTGTAAAGTATTGTTTTCTCTAGATTGCTGTTCAATGTATTGCTTTGACCCCTTTTCAAACAGCGAAGCACATGTTTTGTTGCGTCGTTGATTAACCATGGACTCTACCATTCCGTATGGGTTATTAATTTTATAATAATTTTTCAAAATAATTAAATTTAAAATGTATAATCATTAAATCGTTTTTAAACGCTTGAATGTACCAAATGACTATGTTATTTTACTACAGGAATTTTAATTTAATTTATAAAACGCACTGGTAATGTATAAAAGTAGTTTTCAATTGTTGATACGCCACGGCGTATCAAGTGGACTTGGAACGTCTTCCTTGCGGTGTACTGAATCACCGGGCTGGAAGTTCAGGGCCTGTGGTTTTGACATACTCTACAAAGTAAAAGTTAGACTCTGGTTCTGTACTTAATGGGC
>NW_022699051.1:0-649 GCF_011630105.1 Anneissia japonica | reverse complement strand
ATAGAGTTCTCCTGCAGGTTGCACCTTTATTTTCAATCAGACGTTTGTTACCGTCCATTACGCCTAAATGACTTCATAATCTGGTTTAGAACATGCTATCTGGAATAGGCATTTTAAAACCTAATAATTTACCATCAAAATGTACTAAAAACACAAAAGCTCGCATTATATTACTTATCGAATACACATTTATTTTAATCATCAACTAAAATTTACAAAGACAATCTAAGATGCAATATCTTAACTGTAATCATTACGTTAAAAATTGTGTCACTGTAGTACTCTTTGGACAGAGATATATTATATACTGTAAAATCAGATGACAAGTATTTGAGGAACATATTTAATGAAAATGTAGGGGATTGTCTCCCGGTGTACGGCCCAATCACCCCCAGAAGGACCGCACTGGAAATAAGTCTTATTCTAGACTTTCGTGGGCTATCCTTGGTGTTTACATCGAATAAATCCAATCCAACCCAATCCAAAAAAGAAGTCATAGGTTTACCCAAGATGCTCTATTTCTTGAACCCACTAGGGCTCCTACAGGGCCCTAAACGCATGTAGATGTGTTAGGTCAATAAACTTATGGAAAAAGAGTGGTGAAAAATGTCATTTATTTTGGCTGCAAACTAAAATATTATAAAATTAA
>NW_022699050.1:0-581 GCF_011630105.1 Anneissia japonica | reverse complement strand
CGTTGATTAATATCTCCTCGAAAATTCGGTTGACCTCCAGCGAACGTTGATTCGGTCGACGATCGAGGTCTCCGTTGAGATCCAACGGCTGCAGCACGCTCCCGTTCGCACGCAGTGGCGAGATGGCGGGCACGCAAGAGTCGAGTTTCACGGCCAGGCGTCCTCGGTCGGTCCTTCGATGATCGGGAAACCATCTCGAGATCGTGCGAAGCTCCTTATCGTTGTAAGCGACGATGTGAACCGTGGAAGCTCGGACGTCCACCTGTGTATAAGAGACAGGCATTACAGCCTGCACATACAAATTTGTAAACGACACGCGAACGGAGACCAACTGGGATGGGATCTTTAGCTAAAAACAAATTTTTAATTTTGAATAAAAAAATATTTTCCCTGAATAGAAGGTGGACGACGTTGGTGTCCGCCCGTTTCACGGCGAGGAGATCGTTGCAGCGAATGGTCGGTCTCTCGTCGTCAGTTCCCCGCGAAGTTTGCAACCAGGATAAGTTCCTCTGTTCGGGTATCGGCGACAGGTTTTTGCAGAGGCAGTCGACGAACCTTTCTCCGAGGACGTCTCGGAAGCG
>NW_022699049.1:0-1290 GCF_011630105.1 Anneissia japonica | reverse complement strand
CTGTGAAATCTTTACATTTTTTATAGCTTTATCAGATTGTACTACAGACTGAATGCTTTGTTATTTATGTGAGGTTGTACTCTGCATGCATGACTTAATTTACATTTTATTTATTTGTTCTAGGATGATTATATGAATGGTTTGAATTATACTGGATGTATTGGAGATAAACAATATTTTGACCCTCAACCAAAGATTGCACTTCTTGAATTAGAATATGTATTCCCATTGAATCTAATTGAAGGTAATTGAATTGATTGAACCTCTGATATATAAATTCTACAACTAAAATACATATGGTACATAAAGAAGATGGTTTTCAATTTATCTTGTTCCATCAGACCTATGAAATTCCAGCTAAACTACTTAAATCGCCAAGTGACTCAATATTGGCACCCATTAAATATTTAAGATAGTGTAATACATACTCCAAGTATCGAAATGCATGCCATCGTGTCAAGATTTAATATTTCGACATTAATTATGTCATCATCAGGAATGAAAAATTATCCATATTTGCAAGCTTATATGCACAAGTACCAAAAGTGTTCGACCAATCAAAACATTACCCCTAGTAGGTGACATAGTTATGAATACTAATAAACTAAAGATCAAAGCATCCTACCCTACTGATCAAAAGTTACCTACAAAAACAAAGAAAGCTCCTTTGAAGCTTTCAGCCCATTGTTAATCAATGGGTGTAGCCTACATATAGCAAACGCTTCTTTAAACATTATAGTATAGACCAATTTTGCGAACTGTCAATAATGTTAGTAGGGCCTACTGTATTAGAAAATATTAAACCTAATTTATTACTTGCATTACTGGCTACATTATCATTTTTAATCATGTATTAAATATGTATTATACTTTCTTATCTGAGATTAATCAGTGGACCTTTCCATTACATATTTAATCAACTTATGTAACAAAATAGTCCGGCAGCTTAGCAGTTGGATGTGGACGTTCCGGACAAAAGCACCAAATTTTTTTTACATGCTCCTTATGGTCATAGCATTCAATTTTTGGTAGGAACCACCTCATCCGAGGTCATTATGGCGGCCATCTTGAATTTCAAAATGGCCGCCTAATAAAACCTATGTTTATCTATATCTCCGCTTCTAAACCACTTGGAATTATAATTCTAATGTCTGAAACTATTTTTATATGGTCAAGGAATACTATCATACCATTTTTGACCTGGTCAGATTGCCATAAATAGGTCATTTAAGGTCATTTTAGGTCATTCAAGGTCAAATATTGTATGGTATCTTAAAAATTACATAATTG
>NW_022699048.1:0-820 GCF_011630105.1 Anneissia japonica | reverse complement strand
AAAGCTATTTCAACATATCCTTCTTTATCCTAGGTCCTAGGTCTTTATCAAGGTATATGAAACAACTAGCAAAAAGTTTAGGCAAACATATATATTAGGAGGAGTTAGAAACCAATGCGAAATGTGTGTATACGATTTATCAGTACTGTATCTAAGAGGTCCCAAATTGGTGAATTAAGTGAAAGTGAAGTAATTTGTTGTTTTAGTGTAAGTTCTCGGTACTTTCTATTTCGTTTATTAACTGTACGTATGACATGTTAATTCAACGTGTGACCAAAAGCCATTACATTTATTATGTATTTAACAGAAACAGAAACAGTAGTACTGTAGTGCAAATTTTGTAAGTGGCAAACGAAGGGCAAAATAAGTTATTTTAAGGTTTTATTGAACTTAGGTGGTGAGGCAAAGGTATGCAGTTGTTTAAACTGTAAGTACAGTGCCCTTAATACTGTACTTGAAAGAGAAAAATCCACTGTAGAGTGAGTGGAGTTAAGTAATATACAATGCAGAATCAGTGGCGTATCTGTTGGGGGCGGGGGATGCGCGGCGGGGCTCACGCCCCTCGAAAATTTACTCAAATTCCCCCAGTCACATCCCCTCAAAACGAAATCACCGTCAATTTGTTAAAAATTACCTAATCACCTTATTTTGCCCCGCAACTGATCATCGAGTCCTCCCACTTCACCTTCCATCAGCACCCCCATTTCAAGACTTATAGTAGATTCGCCACAGTGCGAAATGTGTATAGCCTACACTGTTTATCAGTATCTGTCTAACACTTTAGCTGGTTTTTTTTTGCAATCCTTAATAACAATCATGT
>NW_022699047.1:0-1315 GCF_011630105.1 Anneissia japonica | reverse complement strand
ATACCTGGGCCTATAATAATAAACAAAATATGGTGTTTTTCTGTTGTGCTAAAACACACCTTGTCCACCATTTCCGTCGTCACGTTAATTCATGTCACGCGGTTTTCTGGAATTTCAAAATTCACGCCTTGCTACACAGGTAATACGTTCAGAAAATTAGATGAAAATGGCCACAGGAGCAGTGAAGTTTAATGCCGTTAATGTTTCTAAAATCTTTGTATATTTATACATTCTACAATTTTTTATATCTGAATCGTTTTTAATTGATTTAATAAACTCCAATTTGATAGTGCATCCTTATACAAAAAACATATACAGAACAGAATGAATCTATCAATACAAACATTTACCAAATTAAAGGGAAAAAAATCCTAAACACTAAACACAGAAAATATAAAAATTACAGTGCATCAGTCAAAAAAAACTTCATCAGGAGACAATAATATTATGGGATGGGGCATTCTTTGAATTGTATAGTGCAGATCTTTTCTTTCAAGCCAAAGTGAGATATTCTTTACAATATTGGTCAAAAAATCGTTCTGCTTTTTGATATTGGTGATTTTCAATTTCATTAGATAGGTTATGAGTAACGTATGCAGATAACAAGGAGCTAGTGAAGTTGAAGCTGATTTGATTTGTTTTCGAAGGTATCCCAAAATAATTGTAATCCGTTATTAATGATCATCTTTCAATTTCTTAAATACATTATCTCTAATATCTTGTAGGTTATTACAATAAAAAATGAAGTGGTGAATTGTTTCACCGCATAATTTACATATCTCCGAGTTTTGGATTTTTTACAGTCCTCTAAATTCAAAGAGTTTGATCTAACTTTTAATTTAATATTCACTCCAGGGAAATTATTCTTGTATAATAAATATCGTTCGAGTTTAGGTTCGCATTTATATCTTAAGTAATATTTAAGAGATGATTTTGATTGTGTTCTATTGAACCAGCCTTTGTTATCATTAAGGTTATTTTTAACTTTAAACACTTTAAAATTCTCTTTAATTCTAATAAGCCATAACAATTGTATAAATATGTACACATTCATGAAAGAATGTAGCATAAAGTTATCTAAATGCCGTTAGTGTACTCAAAATCTTCTTTGTATATTTATACATTTTTATATATTATTATCTGCACTATATTCGTTTTTCGATATATTATCAGAATTTTGTTGTTTCTAAGTATTCTATAAGATTATTATAGCATTTATTCGGTGTAAGTATATACAAAAACATATAATTGACAAATACAAGAAACGTCTACCACAATTCTAAAAAATTTTAACAATATATATATATATATATAT
>NW_022699046.1:0-918 GCF_011630105.1 Anneissia japonica | reverse complement strand
TTTAGAGGTTTGTGTTGTATTTGCAAGTATTTTTTCATAACAATCTAAATTTTAACCAAAAAAAAGAAGTTATGAATGTATTTAATTTTCTTATTGATATACCAAGTCAGTCAATCACAATTGAATTGTTTGATTTTCTACAGTGTGTTTTGGGAGGTTTGTGGGATTTACCACTTAATCCTACTATAATCACCCTATCCTCACAATCACACGCCATTTTAATTCTTAGCATAATTGCCATACATAACTATATATAATTCTAAGCCAGTAGTAGGCACTTGGATTTAGTTAGTGATGAGTAAAAACCAAGTATGCAACTAAATTAGTTGCTTAAATAAATGTATTCCTAATTATTCAGTTTACTAAAAGCAATACTTCTTTAAATAAACTCTATTGCTAAGTTTGCGAGAAAGTAAGCCCTCCCTTTTCCCATACATGAACTTGTGATTCAAACACACAATTGATCCACATGCTTTAACTACTGTTTATTTGCATTGTTTATAACATGTAAAGTTAATTCATTTGATATTTAACAAAAGTGAAGTTTGTGGTTATCTATGAATTGCATATTTTGGTAGTTGAAGTACTGTATACTGTATGTAATTCCTCTACTTTGTTAGTGAAATAACGTTTTTAAAACTTTTATTTCTACTAACAAAAAATGTTATTCAATGGCCATTGTTTTTCGATTATTGGCATCTGCTGTAATTGTTAAAAAACAAATGCTTTTAAAGAAATTTAAAAAAAATCAAAAGAAAAAAAAAACTTATCACAAAAGAGTGGGTTCTTTTCCAAACAAATAAATCCTGCCTAATATTGTGTGTGTAGATTAGATCTTTTGATTTAACTTTGGAAATTGAGATCATTTTAGATACTATTTCTGTATAAACTAATTTTTTTTTCATATTACTGTAAACC
>NW_022699045.1:2992-7289 GCF_011630105.1 Anneissia japonica | reverse complement strand
AAGCACATAAATCAAATCAAGTTGCTGCGTAGCACCGTAAACACAATATAAACAAATACATAAATAATAATAACAGATATATATATATATATTAACATTATTTAACATATATTATTAAAATTATAATTATTTTACGAAAAATTTATATATATATGTTTTTATATCCACGTATGTTCTTGTAATTATATATCAGTCGTTGAAACAAAAAAAAACATAAATATTTATAAGAGTAAAAAGTAAATAATAAATAGGACTATTTTGATATTAGCTTGCGTAAAGGCTGAGGTTTGAATTATGCTGATAACATGTCTAGCACTAAAATATAGTTAAAATCCAGTACTTAACAGGTGTAATTAAAACAAATAAATCTTTCATTCAGCTTAATTAATTCTTACTTACGATATCTACTGGATCTGTAATGGAAGCACCCGCGCCCATGGCTAGCCTGGCAACGAATGTTGATGCACGCACAAGTAAACACCGTGCATCAGTGAGCATAACCACGTAACTGCCATTCATTTTTCTGAACGTACGATTTGTCAATCTTAGATCAGGGAACAGTGAAATTTCACTGTTCCCTGCTTAGATCGATAGTATCGTGTCGACATCGACATGATACCAATGATCATCGATTCTTATAACTAAGACCGGTCTTGCACATTAATTTTATTATGTCTATAATTATGTTTTCGAATCATTACAAGAATAGAAGAAATTTCACTGTATGAGTAGAGTAGACAAACATTATTATAATTAGGCTTGTTTTAATTTTCAGAACGTGATAATTTGAAAGAAAGCATCGCTGGTTGCCATAAGTACAATTGTTCGTGTGTCAAGATTATTCTAGATAATATGTTTATCTTATTGATTTCTATTATAGTGGTGCGTCTACAAAAAGCGCTGTTAAACGTAAGTTGCTTCCAATCCCAAGGTTATAATGCAGTTGTGGGATTTTTTTCACCCTTGCTGATTCTGTAACAATTTTTTACATAAACAAAGACTCAATAAATAAATACATAAACACGTTTTAATCTTACTGTCAATTTAGATTTTTTTTTTTTAATTTGATCAAATTATATAAACGCAATTTGCGTTTTCTAAGCGTTAAACTCAAAACTACTGCGACAATTTTGCTTTCAGTCACTGAAAAAATGCACTCGCTTATACAAGGTTGGCTTAATCTCAATGGTTATGAGTCTCGATGTACCTCGTTATTACCATTGCAGCAATAGTTCGAGTTTCACTACCGTAACGTTGGATAGTTGTAAACTTGGATATTCTTATTTTTTAACTTCATAAATTGTTTAGTACTATATGTAGGCCTATTTTTGATTTCCGTATGTATACTTTATAATTTTTAACGACGTTTTTTTTGTTGCAATTTCAAATTCATTTCTCATAGCAATGAGGAAAATCCCTATGTTCTATTGTACAAACAGATATGAGTGTAGGTTCATCGATTTAATTAATAGCTGTGATCAGGGGCGGCACTAGCGGGGTCTAAGGGGGTGGGGAAGGACCCCCGTCGGGGAACTCTGGACTCCCCACTTAGACCCCCAGTCGGGGAATTTCCAGCAAGGTCGTCGGGGGAAAAAAATAAAATCTCGAGCGCAAGAAGGTACAATTCAACACTAAGCTGTCCAAATTTTAGACATTTGTGCGAGCAGTGCTACTGTATGTGCGAGGTGCTGTATACTATTGCGGTCGTATGGTTTGAGGTGGTGCGTCAGCTCTTCCCCGAGAGGGATGGTACCCCGAAAGGGGGTTAGTACCCCTGACAGGTGGACTAGTACCCCCTACATCATTTTTAAATAAAGAATCCCACAATGAACACAACATTGTATTATCTTTTAATAAAAGAAAAATTATCCGACAAATTAAATTTTTCCTTAATTAATTTTTTCCCCGACCGGGTGGGGGTGGGACTAGGTTTCCTCGGCGATGGGGAGAGGGGCGTGGACCCCGTTGTGAGGCAGCTAGGACTCTTCTTCGTCGCGGAATTCCTGGCGCCGCCCCTGCTGTAGACTTTCTTCATTTATTTATTTTTTCTAAAACTTTGTTTGACCAATAGCAGCGCATCGATAGCTCTTACAATATTTTCATAAGTAGCACGTCAACAACTTGAAATATCATTCGATGAACTCGATAATCAAAGTGGTGTACTGTTTGTGCTCCCTTGTCTATACTACGTTAAAAATGATCGATCCCTACGATCATCACGACCACGTGACTGTTCCAAAGAGGTCACCTGATTTATTTCTGCTTATTGATTGATAATTTGTGACGGATAAACGTTCTCACCAGCCACTCACACACACAACAATTAACAAACATACACTGTAACACGTCATCAACTTGAAATATCATAGAGCTCAATATCGAAGCGGTGTATTGAGGTGCTCCCTTGTCTACGGCCATCTAGGCCCTACGTTGAAAACACCGGTTCTCGTACGTCCGATCACCGGGTCATTTATGTAGTTCATTTTAACACTTTTTAGACATCTTCCTGACTTACGAAATTACCGAAAGGTCCACTGATTAATCTCAGATAAGAAAGTATAATACATACTCCAAGTATTGAAATACACGCCATCGTGTTGGAATTCAATATTTCAACATTAATTATGTCATCATCAATGATGACATAATTAATGTCGAAATATTGAATCCCAACACAATGGCGTGTATTTCAATACTTGGAGTATGTATTATACTTTCTTCCGAAATTACATTGCGTATGAAAAATGAGGAGACCATACCCCCCCCCCCCCATCTTAAAAATATGTGGGGAGACTTGCCGCGTGGTCTGCGCCCATGTGGGAGGGGCGTCCCCTTCCATTTGAGATTTTTTTTAAATAGTAGACTGCTAGAAGCGCTGGATGACATATGAAAAGTAGTTAGGCTTAAAATAGAAAGTGTATGTTTTACCAGGGTAACCTACTAAGTAACATGTATAGGCCTACATTAGAAGCACACACACAAAACGAGTGACAATTTTTTTACGGCGGCCACCGAAGGGGTTGGCTAGCCACTCTATTCACCCCCTGATCCGCCACTGCACACTGCACATTCGTTCAATCTATTGAGGGAGGACCCAGTAAATGTAGGTTTTCGGAAGACAGAAGTAGAGAAGTAGATGCTAGCATCTACTTCTGTCTTCCGGAAACCTTCATTAACTGGGCTCCTCACTAATTATTTTAGTTTTTGTTCATTCAATTACAAACTCGGACTGGTCCGGACGCTAGTTGACAGGACATTCAAAATTAATCGTAACTGGATGGATGTTCATGAAGACCTTAAAGCCTTAATATCCATCCTAAGGAAAAATAGGTTTCCGCTACACATCATCAATAAAATAATTTCGAAATATCTTGATTCTGTATGCTCCCCAATAAACGTTCCAAACCATCTGAGGCCATTATAAATGCCACATCCACCACCTCCTTTATTTTAAAATTCCATACATCGGCCCCTTTTCTAAGACTGCTCGCATAAAATTCGTTTGCTTTCTAAGCAATTATGTACCGGTAATGATTTTGAATTTAAGTTGGTTTTTTCTTCATTTAATAAAAAATTTGTTTTCAGTGAAGGATCCTGTCCCTGCCGGTCTCTGCTCTCGTGTTGTATATAAATTTGTGTGTGCTGACTGTAATGCCAGCTATGTCGGAGAAACTAGGCGACACTTCTTAACACGCGTGCGCGAGCACTTGGCAATGGGTATGAACTCTCACATATTAAAACACCTTAAGAATTCACGCAAATGCATGCAAACTTGTAGTGAGGACTGTTTCCGTATTCTTGACTCCGCCCCATCAATTCATCATCTCAAAATAAAGGAGGCATTACATATTCAATGGGAGCAGCCCTCACTCAACAAACAACTCTACCATGTTAATTTAACTTTGTCATTCTGATTTTACTTCATTCCGTTTACCATTAATTATACATTGTTTTTATTCATGATCTTGGTGTTCACAAATTGATACGGTTGAATTACGTATAGATTGACGTGCCACAAACTTCACCTCGTTTAAATCATAAGATTGCCTATAATATGGAATCTCTGTACACTGATGATGACAGTAGGATCTGTCGAAACATGTATGTAGCGTAAGGCCTAGCAATGGCTAGGCCTAATAAAGTTTTCAGGCATTGCCTGAAATGATCGTTCTCAAAAGTATCGTCATATTTTTGAATTTTATTAGTGATTTATTGTGTCATCGATCATTTGGTAACAATATATACTGTCTCTTATACACATTAGATGTGTATAAGACACAGGGACTAGGTTTCATCG
>NW_022699045.1:0-1959 GCF_011630105.1 Anneissia japonica | reverse complement strand
ATATATACAGTATCAACAAAGGATAAATAATAATAACAGTGCTATATTCTGGTAGGGAAGGGTATGCCGATCTCCTAAGAAGGAGTATAACAGAAGAGTAAAAATATGGTCGAATGATAGGAAAGGTCCACTACCTTGCAATTAAAGACGCACAGGATCAGTCATGATCAGTGCCGCCTCAGGCTCCAAGGACCTGTAGTTAGGAAATAGCATCACACGAGCATCGGCTGCGAAGAAAACCGCATTTGGGGGTAGATAAACCAGTTTAATATAAATGTGTACTGTAGTAGCATCTCTATAGAAATATTGATTAATGATTTTCCACTGTAGGCCTACAATGGAAATTATTTGTTGTGTCGTTATGACCTTACTCTTTACCACTTTCTAGCAACTGATGTAATCAATGCGTTGCTATGGCAACCGATATCGCATTAAAAAGCGGCTTGATTCAGCTTTAAATAGGCCTATTATTGTTAATTTATGCAACAGATATAAAAAAACGACATTACCACATGTTGGTGAGCCCACACCTTGATTGAATAATACAATGCGTCAGGGTACACAGGAATTTGGAGTGAAAATGTGACTGACTAGAAAGTAGGCCTACGGTTAGGTCTATTTTAATGTGGTGACGCCAATAGAGGGGGTCCGTGATAACAGGGCCCTTGTCGGGGAACCCACCCCCGTCGAAGAAGAAGCCAATCCTGGTGCGCTCCCAAATTCAGTGTTTCGGCTTCCTCACCAGGGGGCCTTGGATTTCAAATTCAAATTTTCTTATTCAAAAAACACACATCGAAATCTCAACAAGGGCTGAATTACACGATATTTACAATAAAAACTGTTAAGTATAATTTCAAGCATTAATTCATTAATTTCAACCTTCCAGTTATTAGTTTCCAAAGGCTTAACTTTCAAGCCAACGTCCCTGTCAGTGGCGATGGCGCCCCCCCTACCTTCACCCCACCCTGTCATCGGAGGCCGAAACGTTGATGTCGTTGAACCAAAAATATTAATTTGACTATACGAATAAGGTTATTTTATTGGCAATCAATATTATTGTTGTCTAAAAACTTAATTGTGGGCGACCGGTCATACTAAGCCATAGTTTCCTTTCCACTACCAACAAGATGAAATATTTACTCAAAAAATAATATATGTACTTACCGCATGTAGGAAGAAAATGTTTTAACAAAAGTCTCACAAAAGCCTTTACATCTGATTCTTTAGTATAATTGTCAAAGTTAGTCACCACAATGTTTTGGCAAAGTGAGGGTCTTGGCCTAGAAACGTAAACGTCGAGTTGGTAGTCAAAGAGTTTTTTCAACAGTCGGACCCAGCATAATATTTGGATGCCAGAAGACTGCCTCTGGGATGCGATTGGCAGTAGACGAAACTGTACTGTACTCTGTGTGTGTGTGTGTCAATAGATCGACCAACAGAAGTCACAATAGCACATTGATTTTTCGAGAAAAATAAAAGCAATTGAGACTAGTAACTTAAAACCCCAGGGCAAAATACTTTCCTACATTATAATTACAATTATTAATAGGAATTGATCTGTGCTATATTGACAGGTGCACATACCTTAAGGTGGCGCTATATGTAATACAGATATGCTTTTGCCCATTGTTTAATATGAACCTACCAATATTCAACATCATCGACATCATATATGATATTTATGATAAAGGTCATCATCACCATCATCAACAATAACATCATCATCTTCTTAATAATTGTCCGATGTTACAGTTTCAATGTTCCGATCAATCAAGTTTACGGATGGAGTATGTGAATTGAACCTTAACCGAGTGATCCTGAAAGATTGTTTCAATATGTTATTTGAAGATGATGGTAGTAGTCCTATCATTTATCTTTCCTTTATCCTTTTTATTACTGTATTAGTTCAACTCATAATTAACTGGATATTTAAAGTTCACAGTAACTAACCTTAACGAG
>NW_022699044.1:0-700 GCF_011630105.1 Anneissia japonica | reverse complement strand
TCGGCATATTGAAGGCTCAATGTGAAATTGTATGTCGGATATTGTTGTTGTTGTTCATATGTTTGCAATATGCATGCTAAGTATGTGGTGAAGAGGATAGGGCTAAGGCAATCTCCTTGTGGAACCCCAATATTTGATATAATAGGGTCACCTAACTACTTTGCTATCCTTACTTTAAGTTCTACTTGTTCTATTAATATTTTAATGAGGTTTAGTTCTTCAGGTTCTAGATTTTGTGATATAATCTCGATGAGTTCTTTCCTATTCACTCTATCAAAAGCGCTGCTCATGTCTAGCATAAGAAGAGTAAGCTTGTACTCAGGTGAGGTAATGGCTTTCTCTGCGAGGGTTCTGAGAGCAAATACATGTTCGGTAACACTTCTCCCTTTGGTGTATGCTGCTTGAGAGAGCGGTATAACGCTCCTAAGTTTATCCCCTATCCTCTGTATAAGACAGATAGCTAAAATCTTTCTGATGGTGTTCAAAAGAACTGGCCTGAGGTTTTTGACAATACCTTTCTGTTTACCTGACTTTGGAAGTGGAAATATGATTCCCTCTTTTATATCATTAGGCACTTTACCTGATCTCGCCATCTCATTAAAAATATTTGCAATAATATCAAATACTACCTCAGATGCAAATTTGATAAGTTCTGAATGAACATCGTCCGGTCCTGGTGTCTTACCATTTTTTAGTTTCT
>NW_022699043.1:0-869 GCF_011630105.1 Anneissia japonica | reverse complement strand
ATTTTTTCGCCCCCTGGAACATTTTCGAGAGATTTTGAGCGACAGCCGACCACGCCCACTTTTTTCGTCGGGGACATCGCGCCCCCTCCCCTGTCGGACATTTCGGACCTTCACATTTTGGAATTGGAAGGACAGTACTAAAGTGACTTTAGGAACAGATGATGTTATAAACGTATCAGGCATCGCCCTTTAACGAAAAGTTATCGTCATTTGCCATTTTGATTGATCAATCTGTGTGGGCTGACCTTAATTCGTGTCTTAAATGAGAATATGCTCTATTGCAGTTTTATTTTGGTCGACAAATAGGCGTACAGTATTATGTTAAAACACATTATGATTCGTGACTGCGCGCAAGACCCTATAGGAAAATTATAAATTTAATCAAGATATTAGATGTTTCATTTTGCTGTAGTTACCGTACTTAATAGCAAAACATACCGTACTGGTTTGTACGGCGAAAGTAGGAACCGAGAATCGAGTATGTTCAACGAAACACGCATTGTCTGTGACTTCACAGTACATGTATTCGTGCTATATATTTTCGTCACAGTAGGTATTCTAGCTGGGAATATAGCTGTAGTATATGCTGTGTTATCCACTCGTGCTCTTCAAAAACCCTGCTACATCATTCTCATGAGCATGTCGTTGGTAGATATTTTATCAGGATGTTGTGGAATCTGGATAGCTGTTAACTGGACCTCAACCAGACAGCCGTTGGATTTTGAAACAAAAGCTGGATGGTTAACATACATAATGGAATGTCTGCTCATTGAATTTTCTTTAATTCATCACATAATCTTGGCAGGCGAGAGATACCTAGCTATCATTTATCCATTCTTTTACACAGCCAAAATACATAATACATCGAG
>NW_022699042.1:940-8532 GCF_011630105.1 Anneissia japonica | reverse complement strand
TATGTATATAATAATAATAATTACACGTATATATATTTTTATATATAATTATTATTATAACTATAATAAGAACTATAAACTAATTATTATATGTTTATCGTCGCTATTTTCATGAACCGAAAAAGCTACAAAGATTGCGATTGAAAAATTACTACTTTTTTATGTCAAATTCTGACCTAAAAATTCGTTGCAGGATTCTTGTATTTATTAATTAAAATATATTAATAAATTTTAGTTATAGGTCACAATCTTTATATCAATATATATATTTATATAAATTATTAAATAACTAATTTAAGATATTAATTAACATTATATTAATTAAGATATTCGTAAAGTTCTTGTGAAAGTTATTTCGACGGATATTCGTCACCTCGTGTGAACCATCCTGAGCTCTGCTTACCAAAAAAATGTTTTATTTTACATTCACATCCAGCGTTAGGCCCATTGAATTGTTTAAATGCTTAAATAATTGAAAACATAATTTATGTGGGTTAAATTCTCATAGAATTTACAATGAAAATGTATAATGTAATTTATAAGATTTTTAAGCAGAATAAAATAGGTAACATTTTATATTAAAACAAATAAGATTTTACATCTATAAACGTAAGTTGATTTAATATGCTGAATCATTATTAATGGTATATACCTATCATATTTCTATAATCTAATCAACAAATATCTCGTTAATCACACTGTCGTAAATAGGCCTATTGAATTATTATTGAAGTAGTATTATTTCTTTATTAAAGTATTATTCGAGCACCTTCATTATTATTATTATTATTATTATTATTATTATTATTATTATTTTATACATTATTTATCAACCATATTAGCATTGAAAACATGAATTAGCCTATGTGGATAAAATTATCGCAGAAAATAAGCTTATAATTTATAAGATTATTTTTTTAAACAGAATTAAATAGATAATATTTTTATTTAAAAGCAGGTTTTGCATGGACGTAATTTTATTTAATATGCTGATTATTATTATCTCAATAATCAATCTATCGTAAAAATATTATTATTATTATTATTATTATTGTTTGTTTATTTTTTGTTTCATGTATATGCCTAGGCCTATATAATATATAATGTATATATTAAATAATTTAATTAGAAATAATTATAATTATTAATTGTAAAACAAATATAATATAATATTAACAATAATATAGGCTAAGCTAGACCTAATCAATTAATAATAAAGCCAAATATTTAGAACATCATTAATACAACAACTTCATGACAATCCAGCCCTCCAAATCTTGTTTTAATAACTAACTGAATTCACTATATTTTGATTTTCATTCATTATTATTATTTTTTATTATTATTATTATTTATTTATTATTATTATCTGTATTATTATTATCATTATCATTATTATTACTTTTTTATTATTATTTATTTATTTATTATTATCTGTATTATTATTATTAATATTATTATTATTATTATTATTATTATTATTATTATTATTATTATTATTATGTCTTTGCCATTATCATTGTTTCTCTGGTAGGCGTCTTATACAGGGACATGTTCCCTTTTTTGTCTACCAGTCTCATTACGTTTTGAGTAAAATAAAATTATGAAATATGAATTATACCAATGTCATCTATCGATAAAAGCATCGATTCGATTAATTAACAGCAGCTTTTCGCACTGTGGCAGTGCCGATAGAAAACAGCAACTTTTTCGAAATGCGGCAGTGCCGATAAAAAAGGCAGCTTTCTGCAAATAGCCAGAGCAGCAAAAATAATTACAGGTGCAACTATGTATGAGTCGAGTTTAAAAGCACTATAAAACACTTGGTTGGAGAGATTTTGATGCAATATTAAATGTAATGAAGCTATAATACTATGTACACACTTTTAAGTAATTGGACGCCATCTTGTTTGTCAAGACGTTTTCTCAAAAAAAAAAAAAAAAAAAAGAATAAGAATATAATATGAGGTCACAAACTAATATTGATATTGGTATTCCAAGACCTAAATATAAACAAACAAGTTTTACTACAGAGGTGCTGCACTGCGGAATTCTTTTGATGCAAAAAACTAAAAAATTCAAAATGTCTCCGCGAGTTTAAAAGAAACTTAATGATTTATAATTTTGAAATGTTTCTAAGTTGTTGGTTGTGTTTATAACATTATTTTTAAGGAATTTATATATCCTTCTCTAAAAACTGTGTGAAATTACCATTTAGAAATATAAATCTTATTGTTTTTAATATTATTTATCAGAATTAATCACGTGTCTTCTTTTAATGTCATTCTAATTTATCTGTCATAAGTATTAAAAGTTTTGTATGTTTATATGTATATATCTATTATTTTTTATTGTTAAATTTATATTTAACTTTATTATTATTAATTGTTATTATTAATATCATTATTAATAATAACAATTAATAATAATAAAATTATTATTAATTGTTATTATTAATATCATTATTATTAAATTAACCATGGACTCAAAGAACGACATTATATATTTTTTTTAAATATTGTATTTTCTATGTTGAATGTTGGTTTTAACCGTGTATAAATAAATAGATTATTATTTATTAAAAAATAACGCTAAAAGACACATTAGGCCGTATATCTTTTGTGATTGACAAACAAATTCGCCGAAAACCATCTGTCTTGAAAGATTGGTCATAAAAAAAATTTTGTGTGTTTTTTTTTTTAATAGCAGCAACATTTTGGTCATTACTCTGACCCAATGTATCAATAACTCTAAACTGAAAGGTCGATGGGACACTTTGTTTTTTATTTAATGTGTTCCCCTTGCCCTGCCTTAGTCTTTTTTTTTTACATTGATTGCCATTGGTTTATTAGTTGTTGTGTATTACTTAAGTAAACGTTTCGACCATTTAAATCCCAATATTGAAGACTAGACTCAGAAATACCAGGATTGTGTCTGGCGGGAGATTAAATTAAACTAAACTAAAACCCAAAATATTGGATAAATTATTTGTGGTAGATTTGTACATTTGTTTATGGTCTGTTTTCTTCTTTTTATTGTTGTTAAGCGCCTAGAAGTTGTGGCAACGTGAGGCGCTATACAAATCTATTATTATTCTTATTCTTCTTATTACTATTATTATTCTTATTACTATTATTATTATTATTATTACTATTATTATTATTATTATTATTATTATTATTATTATTACTACTACTACTACTACCACTACCACCACTACCACCACTGTAGTAGTTAAGAGTTGTAGTCAAGTCTACAGTCCTTTTATATACTGGTCCCGAAATCTTGAGTCAAAAACACCGGAATGATCCTCTAAGGAAAATGGTAAATTTTGATTTAATCATATGATTTTGGGCTCTCTGAATACATTAAACATAGTTTCAAAAAGCTAGGATGGTAGTCATTTTGAAATTCAAGATGGCCGCCATAAATATCCTAAAAATCGAATATTTTAGTATGTAATTCCACTTCTCTTTGAAGAAAACTGCTAAATTTGATGTTTAAACATATTCAAGGTTTCATAAATCTAGAATAACAGCCATTTTGAATTTCAAGATTGCCGCCATAAAAACCATCAAAAAATAAATATTCTGGAATGTAATTCCACTTCTATTTAATGATAAATGCTAAATTTGGTGTAAAATTATATGCTATTGTGTCAACTGAGTTCAATAAACATGATTTCAAAGAAGGTAGGATGGCATTCATTTTGAAAGTGAAGATGGCTGCCACGAAAATTGTCGAAAATCAATATTTTGTTAATTGTTTAATTTTTTCGTAGCCGAAATAGCAACAATTTCGTGTCTAATCACATGTTGTGTCTCTCTATATATTGATTTTTGACAATTTTCATGGCAGTCATCTTGAATTTCAAAATGGCTGCCATCATAGCTTTTTGAAATCATGTTTATTGAACTCAGTTGACACAAAACTATTTTTTTGAATTCCAAAATAGCTGCTATCCTAGATATATGAAACCATGTATATTGGACTCAAAGAGCCCAATAAAATATGCTTAAACACCAAATTTAGCATCAGAAATGTGGAATTACAAACTAAAATATTTGATTTTTCAGGATATTTATGGTGGCCATCTTGAATTTCAAAAGGATCACTACCATCCTAGCTTTTTGAAACTATATTTATGGTATTCAGAGAGCCCAAAATCATATGATTAGATCCAAATTTACCATTTTCCCTAGAAGAAATGTGAAATTCGAAAAAATATTTTCCGCCCTTTTTCTTGAGGTTTCTTTGAAACCTGTCTCATTGGCTTCAGTGACCCTAATAACATATAGTAAAACACCATATTTGCCCTTTTTCATTGGATATAAGTGAAGTTATGAGTCAATATCATAATTTTGGCGGCCATTTTGAAAATGGCCGACAGAAAATATGTTCCGCCCTTTTTCTGAAGGTTCTCCCTCGCTGAATTTCTTATTTATACCCTAGTGATGCTAAATCAGCAGTGAAACCTTGGTTTCAGAAAAATGGTCACGGGGCCCCTGGTTTTCACTATACTATGGTGCCAATTTTTATAGAATCTATCAACAGATTTCCTGGAAACTCAGTGAAACTATAAATACCTAGGCACAAAATGTAGTCTAGAGCTAATATATTTCATTTGCCCACAATGAAACTTTAGGGGCATCATGTGGGATAAGTGTCCTAACTGAGGTGTGAATTTTCCAAAAATCGAGATATATACTTTTGTGATATTTTGGGTCAAAGGTCAAGGTCACGTGACTTGACCTATATAATTCTCACAAGTCCGGACATCATCGAGCTGTATATCATTGGAAAGAGAATCTTCGTCTCTATCCAACCGTACTAGAATTTCTCTAATACATTGAGTTTTAAGAGAGATATCAGCAGTTGTCTGTCAAAAAGTGAGTTTTTTTAGCCAAATCTCATGAAAATTTCATATTGCTCTAACTCATCAGAAAATGCTGGCCCGGAGCCAAAAATTTCACTGTGGGGTTATCTCAGGTACAACCCCCAACATGCAAAATATTGGGCGATTTGATGGGGGTCGGGCAAAAAAGTGTGTTGGATTCATATGAAATGACACATAGGTGTAATTTTGCCCTAACTCGAACCCACGATCTCCAGATCAATAGCCTAGCATCATACCTCTAGACCACCGAGCTTGCGCCTGATGGCCATGGTTGAATTCGAGTCCAAGTAAGCAGCCGGTACTGCAATGTTGATAGTAATTGTTATTGTCGTGATTGAATAGACAATAACTGGATTTGCGTCAGATCAGGAGAATCAAGCATTGGTGTAATTTTGCCCTACCTGACGTGGAAATGTACTGAATACTCAGTACGTGTGAAATCACATCTATCTGAATGGGCTTATTTTGAGTCCATCCACCACTCACATAACTATTCCAACGCCTATGTTATCATCATCATTATCAAAATCACCATCGTCATAACTCCTGAGAATGTAGGAAAGTGCATATCCCAGAATCCAGAGGTGACGGAACTAGGGGGTGCTGTGTTATGGAGATTAATGTGTGACCGGAAATGGTCTGCAGTCAGTTGGTTGTTACCATGCGCCAGTGATGTTGGAGTACGGTATATAGTACAGCAATATGAAACTATTATGTAGGCCTAATGAATGAATAAAGTTCGGAGTTTGTCGGGTAGTGAAACGATTATTTCACATTTTAAGTGCTCCCTAAATTCATAAGTGTAAACTAAATTACGGTGATTAATTTAATTAGCGAAGATATGGAGACAATTATTTCGAATCCCTCTTTCCAAGAGGAGATGCAAATGCTTTGTGAAAATGAGTACGCCGCGGTACTCATTTTCACAAAGAAATACACACAACTGGTTAGCTAACAATTATGTCAATGTTACATGAGCACCTGGGAAGGAAGGTGCAATCACGTTGTTACCTAGCAAACGTCTGTACTGTATGGGGCAGGGGCTGCTGATGTACTGTGTAGCGGGGGACGATGAGGCATAAGACTAGGCCTAGGCTTAACTAAGACAGTGGAACTATATGTGATAGAAAGTACACTTTCGGAAGAAATAAATTAAAATAAGAAAAAAAAAAAATAACTAAGAATAATTCATTTGCAGAGGTACCTTATTTAAGTATTATACAATGCTATCAATGCGGCTCTTGTAGCCCTGGCTTAGGCAAGCCATCCATGTGCAAAGCAGAGTGGTGTTTGTTTATCCATGAAAAAAGCACGCCAGGAAAGTTTGCCTTACCAGGAAAAGGTGACGTATCTAGCTTATGACGTATGCTTGCTAACTAATGTGAGTGTGACGTCACCAAAAAATGAATATTTTCTATTATAACCAGAATATTAATAACTACAAAGTTTCTGGACGTAAATTCCCTTAATATGAATGAAGGGTTGCTCAATCTCCTTGCCATACAAATTACAGCTCCCACCGACGTCTCAGTCGAGAAATACGGGTAGCTGAAGTTTTTCTCGCAAATCTGACTACAAAACCATATCCAAATTTCACGTCCCACTTTTGAGCCTGAGTTGTGCTTCGCACGCGCCGCTGAGGGCGGCGTTCCGGGAACCATGCGTCTAGAACACACCTCTCTTTTGACAATATCTCATTGTCGGAATTGCAAACTAAATTAAAATAGAACCTCTATTATAGGGGGAGACCTTCAGTATCAGAAAAAATTTCCCCTTAATAAAGATGTCCCTGAATATAGGATACCCCTATTAATTCCGCTGGTCACTGGATAACATACAGCGACAAAGGAGCACAAAGTGCATCCTTCTCTGTTCCCCAGGGAGTGTACCTAATCTTGCGCTACTTGCTAAGCGCACGAAACTAGTAAATTCAATACCACAATATCCTACCAGGTACCGTACCCACTTATACCCCTGGGTGCGATTTTTTTTCTCCGTACGGAACATTTACATGAAAGCTCCACTCGGGCCGTCTCGGCTGAATCGACCCGAAAATCTCATTGCAGAATTCAGGAGGTCAAAAGGTCATCAACAGATAAACGTCTACAGAATAACTTCTGAGAGAACGTCGCTGTCCAATTTTTTAAAATACATTGATGTTACCGTGTTAAAACCAATGGGTCGTTTAAAATGACATATAATATTTGATTAAGCTGCACGAGTAGTGAAAAGTGTTATTTTAACTTGAGTTACATACTATGACAATTTTAATTTTTTAGTTAGGCCTGGGTTTTGCATAATTACCTAGGCCTATTAAAAACGCTTTCTGGGAAAAGCACAAAGAGTAAGGAAAAGCGCGTTTTTCTTCATCTGATCAAATGAAACAGAATGACAGTTATTTTCAAATTAAGGGAAGACCTGAGAATAGGCAGCTCTAAAATACTGGATGCCATAAGACCTGCCAAAATGGCAAAACATCAAATAAATGTAAAAATGAGCTAGTTATTAATATTAGGCATAGTAATCGGCAGGTTCTTGATTAGAAGGCTAGACCAAGTTAATTACATGTAATAATAATAATAATAATAATTATTATTATTATTATTATTATTATTATTATTATTATTATTATTATTATTATTATTATTATTATTATTATTATTATTATTATTATTATTATTATTATTATTATTAT
>NW_022699042.1:0-874 GCF_011630105.1 Anneissia japonica | reverse complement strand
TTATTATTATTACCTGTACGTTAAGGGGAACTTAGACAAACGGCAAATAACACAAAAAATATTCCCCTTGATCTAGTTATTATTTATAGGCCTAGTAAATAGTATCTGTAGGTTCTTCATTTCAAGCCTTAGGCCAAGGTAATTATATGCTGAAATGATTATTATTATAATAATTATTATTACAGTATTATTATTATTATTATTAATATTATTATTATTATTATTATTATTATTATTATTATTATTATTATTATTATTATTACAGTATTATTATTATTATTATTACCTGTACTTTAGGGGGAACTTAGACAATGGAGGAATTAGAGAACAATTAAAAAAACGACGTTAAGGGGAAATAACACAAAATATATTCCCCTCAGGGCGATTATTATTTATAGGCCTAGTAAATAGTACAGTATCTGTAGGTTCTTCATTACAAGGTTTAGGCAGAGGGTAATTAATGCTGAAATTATTATTATTATTATTATTATTATTATTATTATTATTATTATTATTATTATTATTATTTAGCATTAATTACAATGATAGTTTGGACAAGTTCAATAACGCCGGAATGGTATATTATTTATTTAATAATATTTCTCTTATGCGCTCTATTTTTCATTTCATGCTTCAATTTTGTCCCATTCCCCCCACCCCCAAAAATGTCAGTCCATGTCAGTATGTGAAGCGTGACTGTTGTGTCAGCCTGACCCTAGGCCTAGTTTAAGGAGGGGCCTAGGTAAGACCTCAGCCTGTAGTTAGGCCTATAGTTTATCCTCTTTCTCCCTAGCCTTTGGTATAGCTGCACCTATCTACACTGTATAACAGGAGGTACTAGCCGTTGTTGTTGTAGATAATATACTAACATTTA
>NW_022699041.1:0-984 GCF_011630105.1 Anneissia japonica | reverse complement strand
TTTGTATATTTTCAATAGATTAATGACGTTGTTAATTAGATGAAGAATGGCATGTCGAAGAAGAACGATTCTTTCTAAAACCGTACTGATGGGAATTGAGAATGTTGTATTTTGTCAGAAAATTAATTGGTTGGGAATACAGTTTTTCAATAAATTTAGAGACGATTGAGAGTAGTGAAGTTGGCGGGTAATTAGATTTTATAAGAGGGTATCCTTTGTTTAGGAAGGACTTTTGTTATTTTAAGCTAATCAGGGGAAAACCAAATGAAAAAGATGAATTAATGCAATATTAAGAAGTGATAATTAAAGGAGAGACGGATTTTAAAGTGCGTGAAGTAACACCGTCACTATCTGCTCCTTTATTCGGATTAAGTTCATTAATGGTTAGCCAGGCCTCGTCAGTGGAAGCAGGAGTCATCCACAAAATAACCGTGAGTATTGGTTTACTTGAAGAAATTTTCTCTGTAGACCTTATATATTGGAAACCAGATGAAACTATTTAGGCCTAAACAAATACTGGAATGTCTTTAGATCTATTTTAAACATTCAACACCAGTTTACAGTTTGGTATACTATTCAAAGTTTTAAAACATTTTAAAAATTAGATCTACAGTGGGGTCAAACTTTTATATCAATATATTTCCTTATAAACAAATACAGGAGGGCGAAGCAAAGGAAATAGGACACTGATCAATAAACCTCGACTTAATTGTCACGCTTACCAAGCCATCATTGAAGGTTGACTTGCGGAACACAAATTTATTAAAATATTACAAAATCAAACGGATATTTCGATAGTTCCTGCTATCTCTATCAACGTTAACTAAAGTCTATAAAGATAGGAGGAGCTATCGAAATACCTGTTTGATTTTGCTATAATTTAATAAATTTGTGTTCCGCAAGTCAACCTTCAATGACATCTTTTTTTTTGGTTTTGTTTTATTGTTTTTACATTTTATGTAACTTGGAGCATACGTACAAATC
>NW_022699040.1:0-1045 GCF_011630105.1 Anneissia japonica | reverse complement strand
ATTATTATTATTATTATTATTATTATTATTTCTCTTTATTGCATACAAAAGAACAAAATAGAATACAGGTACGATAGTATGCAATAGGAGCCAATAAAAATAGCCAAAGCTAATCGAGCTTGAGCCCCTTTCAAATTAAATATAATACATGTGATAAATTATAAATTAATAGTATTAAAAAAATGTAAAAGACATCATATTTAATACTCATTAAACAAAATGTCTTTAATTTTTGAAAACAAATTTTGTTCTTGGGGTGGTCTCTTTCAACTCAAATGGCAAGGGATTCCACAATTTAGCACCAGTATAAGAAATTCTGAATTGACCTAAATTGGTTCTGCAGTTGGGAATGGCTAAATTGTAATCACGGTTGAGTCTTGTTCTATGGGTATGGTTAATGTCACTAAAGTAGTCTGTTAAAGTATGTGGCAATCTATTGTTAAAAAGGTCAGAGATAAAATTTAAAATAAATAATTTATGTAGTTTATATATGTCTAGAATTCGAAGATTATAAAATAAAGGTGCAGTATGGCATAGTCAATGTTTCCTCAGGTACGTCAAAGTGCCGTAACTTAAATAAAATACCAACTTTTTTTAAATTTTATTGTTTACGTAATGTATATGTTCCTTAAAATTAAGATGCTTATCAAGCTTAACTCCAACGAAAGAAACAGAATTACATTCAGAGATTAAACTTGAATCAATTTTAAGAGAACCAGATGTAGTAAAACTTTTATTTTTTGACTGAAAGAGTATGTAGTTTGTTTTATCTGCATTTATTGTTAATTTGTTGGCATTGCGCCATTCTATGACGTTTTTAAAATGATAATTAACCTCGTCAAGATCTAAAGTATTACCAATAAATGATTTAAATAGATTTGTATCATCAGCAAATAATCTGAAATCAAAAAAATCGGATGAACTTGGTGAATCATTTATATAAATTAAAAATAAAATGGGGCCAAGCACTGATCCCTGAGGAACACCACAGTCTATTGGTAGTTTATTAGAGACAAAACCGTCAGAGGAAACAAACTGAAATCTA
>NW_022699039.1:0-1679 GCF_011630105.1 Anneissia japonica | reverse complement strand
AAAGGCTAAAATATAAACAATATGTTAAAATCTCATGAAAGCATACATTTAAATGAATATAAATGCAATAAAAGACAAAACAAAACAATAATTAAAAGAAAGAGAGCATTATTTATGAACAAAGAACACATTGATATAGTTAAAACACTTGCCGAAAAAGATAATTAATCATTTTGGAGTATATTAAAAGAATCTTAAAAAATTATCACTTCAGATTGGTTTAACCTTTTTAGAGATTTATTTCAACCAGAAAATACAGTTATTGAAGAATCTCGTTAAATGTGTTAAATGATGAAGATATTTGTGATAATCGTGATTTAGACAAATTAAACAGAGATTTTACATTTGATGAAATAAAAAATGCAATAAATATCAAAAAATAAATAAAACACCGGGAACTGAAGAGTTTGTGATCGAACTTTTTTCTAAAGCACCAACACATTTTAAAAAATAATATTAGATGTTTATTAAATACAGGCTTGCACAATGGTAATTTTCCAAAATATTGTGCAACAAGCTTAATTGTACCGATACACAAAAAAAGGTAATCAAAAACACCCAAATTACTATAGAGGGATATCACTTATTCTAATTTTAGGTAAAGTTTTCTCTATAAACTCAAGGTTAACTGAATGGGCAGGATATTCTAATATATTAAACCAAAAACAAACCGGTTTTCGTAAAGGATATCGTACTATAGATAACATTTTTTTTTTATTTTGGAAACCGTAATAACTAAATATTTAGCTATTAAAAAAAAGAGAAAGATTGTATGGAGCCTTTGTAGATTTAAAACGGGCTTTTGATTCAATAAATCACAATTACCTTCTTTATCAATTAAAACTAATTGAAGTAGATGGCAGAATGTTTGATATAGTGAAATCGTTGTACTCAAATTAACTGCTCATGTGAAAATTGGTGATAGCAAAGGTCTTACGTTCCAAGGTAAAATCGGTGTAGAACAATGTTCTCCTTTATCATCATTATTGTTCAATATCTTCAATAATGACTTAATTGAAATTTTAAATCAAATTGAACATAGAGAAAAAAAAAAATCATTATTTAATAACTTACTTTATGTTGACGATTTAACTCTAGTAAACGATACAATAATTTATGGATTACAACAATCTTTAAATACACTATTTGATTTTTGTGAAGCATGGAATTTAACAGTAATAGTGATGAAACAAAATCCTAGTTTGTAAAAGAGGTGACAAATTAAAACAATATGAAAATGGCATTACCATAGAGAACCAATCTAAATTGTTAATTCATTAAAATATCTGTGAGTTCAACTGGACAATGGAAAAGAGCTACAGAAGTAAATTGTAATCAAACTAATAAAGCTCGTTTTGCTTAATACCTTTTGGCAATACAAATTTTAGTTACTTAAGCCAATTATGTTGTTAACTAGCCAATATGGAATTATACGTTGGATATAAACATTCTACCAATATTGACATGAAAGTTAAGGATGGGGCATGTCAAATTATATGGATATTGATTAGGTATGAGCAAAAATGCACCAGATATACAGTAGCTGTAAAAGCAGAAATTGGAAGATTCATGTTTAATTTCGCTATTGATTACGCTTAATTCAAACAGACCATGATCGTTTTATTTATGAGTGTTATCCTTTCCAATTTAGAAAAGTCGAAGGAAATTAATTATGCTGG
>NW_022699038.1:0-551 GCF_011630105.1 Anneissia japonica | reverse complement strand
GATTTCCTCTTTATTTGATTGTGTGCTCAAGCAAATAAAACAAAATTTATTTAACCTTTCATACTTCGTACGAAAACTAGGTTATATTATGAATTTTGACGATCCCACTAGGCCGTTTTCCACTAGACGAATTTATTCGCGCGAATCGAATATTTTCGTCTATACGCATGCGCAGTTTAATTTTCATCACGCGATTCTCAATTACGCATGCGTAAAGGGGGTAAAAGTTTTCGATTCGCGCGAATAAATTCGCCTAGGCCCTAGTGGAAAACGGCCTTTATAGGAACTGAATGGAGCGATGTTAGCGCAGTGCGTGACGATAATCCCCTTTTTACATCGTGAGACGTGACAAACCTTGGGCCTTGGCGCCGCGGAAGGTTACATTCGTTGTCTGTTTACGACCCTTGAAATTCCAAGAGTTCTGGAAAAACTCAAATTTTGGTAGAATGATAAAATAAACTTATCTTAAACATATGTTTAATTTCTGTAGTTTGATACTAATCAATTTCAACCAATCGTTTCTCCGAACCGAATTATGTTGCACTTATTAC
>NW_022699037.1:0-830 GCF_011630105.1 Anneissia japonica | reverse complement strand
AACAGGTTGCTCCTTTAGAAGCAGGTGTAATAATCATAAGTCATCGATTAAAAACAAATATAATTTACCGATTGCTAAATATTTTAATCAAAAGCGCCATGATATTAACAGTATGAAATTCATTTTAGTTGCTAGCGGGTTTAAAACCCACAGTGAAAGGCGTTGTGCTGAGCTGAGTTGGATACTTAAACTTAAAACACATAAGTCAGGTGCTAATAAAGACCTTGGATTCATATCTTATTTCACTTTCGCCAATAAATAAATATATATTTTTGTCCATCCGATATATTTTCATCCATCTAGTCTATTTATCTCTTCTATTTCACAGGGGTTTTTTTTGTTTTTGTTTTTTTTTCTTTCTTTTTTTTTTCTTTTTTATACTCACTTTATTTATTCGTTTTATTTTCCCTTATTCCTCATTTATATTTTTATATCATATATTATATATTTCTTCATGCCTTTTTTGATAGTTATGTGTCCACATGACATTTTATTTGACATTATTATATTATTATCATCATCATATTTTTGTTGTTTATAGGCCTATTTCCTTGTTTACCATTCATTAGTTTTGCCACTCTGACCAGTTATTAATGCCAATTTGCTTATGTCAGACTTAAGGCCTCCATATAAACTATTGCTAGTGATAAGACTGTGTAACCTAGTGTTTATAGATCTGGTGATTAATCACCCATTGTATATTCTTATGTATTCTGTTAAGTTTCTCATTGATACTCATGCGCTGACGAAGGTAACAGGAGTTGCCAAAAATTTCGCAAATAAAATATTTCTATGTCTCCTACAAGTCGAAGTATCGTAGCAGTTTATTT
>NW_022699036.1:0-507 GCF_011630105.1 Anneissia japonica | reverse complement strand
AAATTAATCAAAAGCCGAAATCTTGGGGTCGAAATTTTTAATGTAAAAATTGGTAGCCTCTTTAGGGCAGACGATGTAATTTTGATTGGAAATAGTGAAAATGAATTATTATTGAATACTGCAAGTGATTTAACTACGATAAGTCGTCTGTCCTTATAACAGGACAGCGAATTAACAAATACAGGATATGGACTCTTGGGGATAAATACATAAAAGAAACAGATAATTATAAAATATCTAGGTGTGTTTATCTCTAGATTTGTATTAGATAACTACCATATTGATGAAGTCATCAAAAAATGAAATAGAATTATTACCTATATAAGATCAATAATTAAGGAACAAGAAGATTTTAATAGAATTTTTTATGGTGACCTACTTTGGAAGACAATCGATCTTCCCACAATCAACTACGCATGTAGTGTCTGGTTTACCAACAGTGAAATATCCATTGACCGTATTGAAAACCTTCAATACCAAATGGCGAGATTTTTACTAAAATCCCCA
>NW_022699035.1:0-750 GCF_011630105.1 Anneissia japonica | reverse complement strand
ACCGCCGTCGCTGGAGGCGCCAACGGCCATTCTCGACGAAGAGGCTCCGTTGCCGTCTCTTGCCAAGGAAGAGCCTCCCGACCTCGACGTTCCCGGTTGGTTGTCCGATTCGTCTTCCTCGGAACTTATCCATACGATATTCGACTTCTTCTTCACCTTTACTGGCACGGGCGGGAGACGACGTTCGTCTTCTTGTTCGCCTTCCGACGACTGTCGGCGACGTCGAGACGACATTCCGAAATAGATCGACGTCTTTTTTCCGAGCCCACTTTCAATACCAAATCGCTAATACCCTTCTGTCGACGCGAAAGTGCAGCATGCGTTTCCAACCACCTTCCCGTCTAACCCAATCTCCACATCTGTCGTCGAGAAGGACTCCGACTGCGCGTGCAACTGCCTTCTTCTCGAACGTGTTCGAACGCGAAAGCTCGCGAGCGATCACTAAGAGACGACGATGCGTCCCCAGTTCACGGTACCCTCTTCGAACACCGAGGATATCGCCTCTCGAGGATCGCTCGCGTTTCGAGGGACGATGTCCTTCGCTCTCACTCCGAACGGAATGCTCTCCGCCAACCGATCGAGTGCGACGCAGTACGGATTTCGTTCGGATTCTTCGACTATGTACGCCCTCGCTATGCTTCCGGCGTAGATATCGTCATAACATCTAAGCCGCTTGGCGAATGCAAACCGCAAGGAAATGGATCTGGTTCATCATCACGCCTAAGAACAAAGTGGTAACCGCGTTCCCGG
>NW_022699034.1:3362-5931 GCF_011630105.1 Anneissia japonica | reverse complement strand
GCTATCATCAGTAGGCCTATGTATACATTTAGGTTCATTTAATTTCTTAAGTACATTGTTAACAGCTTTTAAAGGGTACCCATTCCAAGACATAAACTTCCTGATGTTACTAAGCTCTGTTTGAAGTTTATCAGGAGTACACAATCTGTGGGCTCTAGAAACTAAACAACGAATCCAGGAGATCTTATGGTTCCATGGAGCAAAGCTATCATAATGAACATATATTGACCTGTATGTGTATTTTTACGATATATACTCATACTTCCTACACTGTTGTTAAATTGTAAATCCAGAAAGTGTACTGTGTCACTGTTTTCAAATGATTCAAAAGTAAAATTGATCTGTCTATGAAAAGCATTGAAGTAGCTTAGAATTTGTGGGAAATCATTGGGCTTAGCTAATACTAGCTGTCGTCAACAAAACGAGTATAAAACTTAATAGTACCTGATTCAATAAGTTTAGGAACAATAGACTCTTCTAGTTCAGTCATTAAAATATTAGCTAAAACTGGGCCAAGAGGCGAACCCATTGAGACGCCATCAGTTTGTTTATAAAATTCATTATTACATGTAAATACAGTTTTAGTACAGCAATCTCTAAGTAGCTTCCTTAGCGAATTTTTCTTAAGGTTAGTAGATATCAGTTTCTTATTGTAAACCCTATCAAGAATTATATTAATTACCTAATAGTAAGGGGAACATTTGTAAACAGAGATTCAACATCAAAAGATACAAAACGGTAACCTAAATTATATAAATTGTTAGTTATAGCTTTAATGCGGTCAGCAGCATCAAAAGAATCTTTAAGGACAAAGTCATTAACCGTTAGAGGGCCTAATAAGTTAGATAAGTACTTAGCTACTGAATAATAACAAGTACCGGTCGTGTCAATAATAGGTCTTATAGGATTACAGGGTTTTAGGATTACAGGGTATACTTGAAAATGATAATGTCGTCTGTAATGTAAGTAATAAATTAGGTTTAATATTTTCTAGTACTAACATTATTGACAGCTCCCGAAACTGGTCTATCCTATTGTTTAAAGAAGCGTTCGCTATACGTAGACTACACCCTTTGCTTACCAATGGGCTCAGAGCTTCAAAAGAGCTTTCTTTGTTTTTGTATGTATCTTTGATCATTAAAGTAAGAATGCTTTGATCTTTTGTTTAAATCACTGCTATGTCACCTACTAGAGGTAATGTTTTGATTGGTTAAACACTTTTGGTACTAGTGCATATAAGCTTGCTAATATGGATAATTTTTTCATTTCTGATGATGACATAATTAATGTCGAAATATTGAATCCCAACACGATGGCGTGTATTTCAATACTTGGAGTATGTATTATACTTTCTTATCTGAGATTAATCAGTGGACCTTTCGGTTTAAAGACATTAAAGATTTGGAGAAATACACTGATACTGTAGGTCTGTATTTTAAGGGGTAATTTATACCCCCTGCACATTTTGGCAGAAATGGCAGTGTTATAGTACTAAAGAACTCTATAATCATGGCATCACAACAACATTTGTGGAATCAAATCAATAGCTTTACATTATTTATAAAGGTATCATGTAGCTTTCAATGTTCTTATGGTGGCGGGACGGAATTCCAAAAGGTGGTTTGATGGAATTAAATAATTATTTTAGTTTTTTATAATCATAATATTGTTAAGAAGTATGGAAATGGAATCGATGCAAACACTTTTAAAAACAAATTATACTTCATAATGGTGGTACGGAATTCTTAATAAGTGGCGGGACGGAAAATAATAAAATGGGTTTAAAATTAATTTTAATTTGACAAAGTTATTTTTCAAACCTAAATCATAAATTACACATGTAAAATCATATAATAGCAAAATGTAATGAAAATCAAATCATAGTAAAGCGTCTAGAAAAAATTAAATTTGTTTTAACTGGTGGCGGTACAGAATTTGACCCAATAAAAATGCATGTCACATTTTTGGCTCATGTTGTTTCCAAAGCCGGCATAGAGCCTGACCCTGCTAATCTGGAGAAGGTCAAACGTTGGCCTATTCCACGTAATGTCACCCAGGTCAGAGGTTTTGTGGGTCTTTGCTCATATTACAGGCGTTTCGTGAAAAACTTTGCCTCAATTGTTCGTCCTCTGCAACTACTACATGAACCATCTGTTACCAGCAGCCTGTTGTTAGGACAGACGTATCGCAGCATTGCTCTACCAAAACTGTCAACCTTTGAATGAGAAAGCTGTAGCACCTGTCTCTTATACACATCTATCTTTTCACAGATGCTTCAGAATTTTCTATTGGCTCTGTATTGACTCAAATTCAGGAGGGTAAGGAACGGGTTATCGCAAAAGTGAGAAGAAGTGGTCTACTTATGATAGGGAGTTGTATGCTATTGTATGGAGTGTCAGGCATTTTAAGCATTATTTGCGTGGTAACCATTCTTATTGTTACAGGCCACAAACCCTTGACAGGTTTACAGGGGTTACATATAGAAAATAATGTCAAACACAATGGATTCTTGATTTGAATATGTTCTATTGGAAGATTGTGTACAAATCAGGTAAGACAATCTGAATGC
>NW_022699034.1:0-3079 GCF_011630105.1 Anneissia japonica | reverse complement strand
GAGCACACTGGATAGGGATACCGGTGGTGAACGTGGGAGGCCCTGTACCAGGGATGCAACCCCTGACAGGTACCTAATGTTGATTATTATTGGAACCCTGTCTCTTATACACATCTAGATGTGTATAAGAGACAGGTATATAGAAATATGTGCAAGGTTTATAAACCATCCTAAACTAACACACATGGAATGCATTTGCATTCAGACGCTATAATACAATGGATCGCACCGCAATGCAGCCCGCCGTAGTGCTACAGTTCTCGCTCAGCTACCACTACCACGTGCTCACATGCTCAAAAAACTGCCTAGCATTTTACGGCCTAGAAGTATAAATAACAATTTTTGATCAGAGTTGAAACAAGTCTTACCCGACTAAATTCAGATTAAACATGATAAATCAACACTTCAAAAAAATATTGATTAGCTGGGACGCAAATCCGACTCTGGAGAAAATTGTAAATAAATTCATAGACAAGTAGTACCAGATTTTCACTATTTCGCCTATGTTAACATCAACCAGTGAATGCTTACGCAAGCGTAGGTTTTTTCGAGAAAACCCAATTGGTTAGCAAACTAGACATATTAGGAAATATTGTTACCATATAAGGAAGCCATGGGCAGGCCTTATCTATTAATGAGAACTATAAAGGGAGCTGATGTATTTTTGCTAAGCGACGCTAAAACATGGTTACGCTTTGAAACGATAGGTGGCGCTGCGCAAAGGAAATGCGGAAGTAAGATCGAAAAATCGCGATATAACGGACAAATCGCCTATCGGCTTTCCTACTGCTTTCTCAGTCAAATTAAATTGCAGTACAATTCAATGGTTCATGAAACTACCGGATTCAGCCCATTTTACCTTGTCCATGGATGAGAACCAAGATTGGCCAGTCAGGTGCTTATGGCCCCATCCCATTTCTACTACCCAAGAGTATTACCGATTTAGATAAGCGTATTACCAGAGCTAGGAATTTAGTGTCAACATCGCTTCGAATATAGCATCGAAAGCTGTAGCACCCTTCAGTGTTAATACTAGAACAGGCAGAACAGTGAAGACAAAGGCCTTCCAGATTCCTGGAATAACTGCGAATGTATGACTATGTAAAACACTACACACATATTACATTAATTTACAATTAACACACACACAACCAAAAACCACCAGGTGTCAATGAGACATGTCTGGTGCATGCGCAGGGGAACTTGCGTATACAATATATATATTACAAATTGAACACAGCACTAATGAATCCTTGGTTGAATGTTTTTTTATGTGTATCTTTCATTGTGTTTGCTTATGATCATGACAGTTACAGGAAGCAACACACTTGATAAATAATACATATTTTAATGAACTTATCTATTCTCTGTCTTAGAAGTCTAGTATATTATAAGTAGTAATAAGTAGTAACCGGATTAGGAATGAACTAACTATGATTTATATTTACTTTGCAGTTCCCCGCTGAATTTCAAATTATAAATGATTTGAAAAATGATGCTGTAACCCTATTGAAAGCTGGCACTGATCTGCATTAATATCACAGTACAGAAATCAGCGAACCAAAAACGTATAATGCAGCACTGATTTGAATAATTCTTTTTGGAATAAGAGAAATTGGATAAGAAGGAAAACGGTGAGTTAGCAAGGAATTAACATTAACCATTAAACCTAATATCTAATCATTCACGTTCCATTAAAGCTGTATTGTCCGATAAACTAAATGAAAAATTCTTTAAAAATAAATGTTTGATTTAACTTACCCATTTTAATAATAAATGTCATGAACTTGAGACTATTTTAAAAATTTTTTTCTCTGAATTGTTGGCTGGTAATAACCAAACAATTCTAGAAACACTTCCAGTGTCTGTAATTCTTTATGAATTTTTTTACATTAACAAAGTGTGTATTATATAAGAAATACCACTAAAATTGTTTTAAATTCATTTTCTTAACATTATGATTCTTACTCATCCAAACATACAATTTAAGAAATTCAGAATTAATTTATATTTTTTAAGGATTTCTGGGTTCCATCGGACTATACATCTTTAAGTTTAAATGAAATGTCATGAACATGGTGAAACAACGTTAGAGGCCGCTGTTAAGATTGCCCAACAGGTGGAGAGCGCAAATGAAGCTCACCAATTCTCGCTCACAACTGATTCCAATTTCCCTTCCCACCCCCATCAGCTGGATGGTGCGAATTCCCTAACTAGTCAAATGGAAGGCTTGCACGTTAAATATAATAGTAATGTCGATGCATTAGTGACAGCGAATGATGTCATAAAATCGGAAGTATCGGATTTGAAATCCATTTTAGTGGATTTAACAAATGTGGTTTCTACCTTACAGAGCACACTGGATAGGGATACCGGTGGTGAACGTGGGAGGCCCTGTACCAGGGATGCAACCCCTGACAGGTACCTAATGTTGATTATTATTGGAACCATTCCTCCTCTTGGCGTAGGGACAGGACACCCGAATATCGGCTGGGTAGATATGATCGCTCAGACTCCCGTAATCGAGATAGGACGCCCGACTATCCGCAGGGTAGATATGAGCATGCCGACACACATTGCAGACAAAACATTCCATACCGCAGGGCATACAAAGGTAGTCCCAAACGGGTTACATTTATCACAAAATATTCTAGTTCGGGAAACTCAAAGTCAGCTGGAAATGTGGGTCAATATTCGGCTTTATGCAAGTGGAAATACTAGTGATATGCAAAGACCCCTCAACTTGTACATAATTCAGATGAGATTTTTGGTGTTCCTATTAGTGATTTAACTCCCACATACAGTTGTATGTTGAGGGTCACGAAGTCAGTGCTTTAATTGACACTGGTGCTAACATTTCTTTAATTTCTAATCTGTTTCGTAAAAGTAATAAATTCTTAAAGTCAAGAAGATTTGAGAAAGTTTTCACACGGCTAAGTCAGTTGACGGCAGCCCCCTTGAAGTTAGGCTGTGTTAGAGTTAATTTGCGTATTGGGGATGTTACGCTTAACCAAATCAAATAGTATGGAGAGACCCATGATATTGGGTTGGAATTTTCTTATGTCAAATGGGGCAGTTA
>NW_022699033.1:0-3676 GCF_011630105.1 Anneissia japonica | reverse complement strand
ATTGGTGTGGACATTAAAAGGTCATGGTAGGCACTCGCAGTCATTTTAATACTAAATATGTAATTTTTTTGCCATTTTGAATATTTATTTTGCATTTTCACACTAAAGATGTATGCTATGGTGTTTATATACGTTCTATTGAATTCCTTGAAATAAAGCCTAGGTATTAACACCAAGATTACGGTAATATTTACACTAAAGCCTTCAAACTGCCAAATTTGTGTTCTTTTTTGGCGGCCATTTTAAATATTTTATTTAATTTTGCATTTTCACGATAAAAATGTATGGTTTTGTATTTTAATAATGTTTTATTGAATTCCTTGAACTAAAAAACATAGGTATTAACACCGAGATCATGGTAATGTTGGCTCTTAGCCCGTAGAAAAATAATATATAGACTTTCTAAAGAAACCATTCTATAAAATTTCTACAGCTTTTCTATAGGTTAATTCTATATGATTTTCTAAACCAGCTTTATAGAGTTTTAATAGATTTTCTACAAGATCGCTAAAGATGTTTTGATGTAGTTTAAATAGAAATCCCGAAGAACTCCGATAGAGTTCTATAGAGTGTTCTTAGAACCTCTAAAGAAATTTTGTAGAAAAAAAAATTCTAAGAAAAATTTATAGAATTTACATAGAGTATTTGTATAGAAAAACAAAATTTTATAGAGTTTCTTTAGAAACATTTTCATTTTCTATAGAACTACAACAATTACTATAGAACTTTTTTTATATAGAATTTATATAGAATTTTCAATAATTATATCGACTTTTATAGAATTCACATACAATTCTATAGAAAGTTAGACGAATTATATAGAAAAACTTATAGAAAATTACCATTATGAAAAACATCTATAGAAAGTTGATAGAATTTTCATAGAAAAATACACAGGTTTCTATAAAATGTCTACAGAATTTTGAATTTCTGTTAAAAATTCTATAGAATTATTAGTATTTCCATAGAGATTATTTTATAGAAAATATAAACATTCTAGAGAATACATATATAAAGTTATAGAATGTTTATAGAAATAAATCAAAATTCTATAGAGTTTCTATAGGTTGATTCTGTGTAATTTTCTAAAAGCTGACCTATAGAGTTTCTGTAGAAAATCTATAGGAATTCAAATGATGTCTTAATAGAATTCTATTAAAACTATATATGGTTCTTTAGAAAGCTGTATAGAGTTTCTTTAGAACTTTATTTTGGTTTCTATAGATGTACAGAATTCCAATTTTCCAAAAACTTTCTTTTAATAAAATATCTTAAGGCCTATATAAAATATTTAGGTTAACTTGTTGCAATGCCACTTTTTCTCTTCTCTTGCTTATTCCAATTGTATTGCACAGACAGTTATGAAGTATTTATTTATAACAATCAGCTAAAACTTTATTTATATTACTTTAGATCATCACTGACAATGTTCTTGAAATCAGCTGCTATATCTTTCAACTTGATCAACACAGAAACGTTTACCGCTGCAGCACTTCTGAGAAGATATAATTAGATTAATAGATTATAGATTTGGGGAAATTTATTATAAAAATGTAATAAAATAAACATGCAAAACTACTTTATGGCTAGGACTAAGTCTTTTGACTAGCCTAGGCCTAGGGCCTAGAGGTGAAGTATAGTGTATAATAAAATAGAGACACTTACTAAAATATATCCCATATAACATAAGTTGACAAGTTGCTTGAGACTGCCAATGTGAGAACATCACTGACCGTGGAGCTATCACTTGACACGGGTTTGGCAGTTGGCTAGAAGCCCAGCCAGTTGGCTAGGGTTTACCTATGACAAGGCCTAGCCTATGCTAGGGCCTGCCTAGGCTGAGGTACCTTCATTTTCTTCCTTGCAAAACAATATGAATGATGAGTGTGAAACATAATACCGGATTTCGAGTACATATAATTCGTTTTCAATCCATTAATGAACAGAAATAGTATCGCAACAAACTTGGTCATGCGTTTTGTAATTCGACCATCTCCTTCACACGTATGTACTGGCTTGTACCTCTGATATTCAAAGGGCGCGTACAGCCTATTATTTTATTGTTTAGTGGCGCGCTCACTCGCTTGTTGTGCCTACATGGGATATCAGTGCGCCATATTCTGCACGTAGTGAGACTCTCAGAGTCAGCTAAAAACATATAAATTAGAATACAAAAGAGGCCTATGGAAAATAACATTTAATAATGTTGGTCCTAAATATCAAGATTAAAACATTTCATCTTCTTACAAAAAGGCTGATTTTAGAAAGCTTTCGAACTTTGTTTTCTCGTTTTTTTACATGAAACGCGATGTGTTTGTTGTTTGGTTCAGAGCTACCTAATTAGCATATTCATGCTCTATTTTGATTGCTAGAAACATCAGGGAAATGGATTTATGTTTTGTGATAAAGTGCAGGCAGATGATTTTGATAAAATCCAGATAATTTTAATATTCAAGAGTTGTTTAATATATTTTCATAAATTTATAAAATAACATTCAATACAATACGGCATTTACATAGGCCTATTATTTCCAATGAAATCTGTCAACACGTTCTGTAAAACGTATATAAAATATGTATAGAATTTTGATAGAAATCCCCAATTACGATGTAAAAAAATTAATTCTATAAAAATCCATTTATGATTTTATAGAAATTGTATTATACATTCTATACATTTATCTGTTTAATAATAAATCTAATCGTTCAAAATTAAATAGAAAATATAACGAGAATTCTATAGGATTTTTCTAAAAGAAAAATATGAAATTCTATAGACACTATACTTAAAAAATCGAAAAACAAAATATATAATTAAATCTATAAATTGTATAGAATTTAAATGGAATTCTTTCTATAACATATTTTTCTAAGCAATTCTCTATATAATTATATTTCTATAGAACTATCTCTATAGAGAATGGATGGGGTCTTATATAGAGAAAAAAAATCTTGGATCAATTTCCTATAGAATTATATTTCTATAGAACTATCTCCATAGAGAATGGATGGGTCTTATATAGAGAAAAAATCTTGGATCAATTTTCTATAGAATTATATTTCTATAGAATTATCTCTATAGAGAATGGATGGGTCTTATATAGAGAAATAATTCTTGGATCCAATTTTCTATAGAAATCTATAAAAACTCATAAATGTCTATAGACTTTCTATAGAATTCTATAAAACATTTTACTACGGGAGAGCCTTTAAACTGCCAAAATTGTGTTTTTTGGCGGCCATTTTAATTTTCCATTTTTGGGGGGAAGGGGTGGAGTGACATCGTGGTTCCCGCAATTTTTGAAATCGGCATACTCAAAAACACCCTAGGACAAAGTTTCATGCTTCTTTCCAGAAGTGCACGCCCAAGTCACATATCCGACTCACTATTTTGGCAATAGTAAGGTTTAAAGAAAATAGACCTTTTGAAATTAGGGGCTGCGTCCGCACCCTCTGGATCACCCTGCATATGGTCCTGGTTTGCGTCTGCACCCTATGCATAAAGGCCTGTTTATACTTGCAACTATAACGATAACGATAAAAAGCTAAAATGCAATTGTTCATAGAAAATAAAAGAAATGGGAGAAATGTTAACACTAGGACGATTCGATAACGATTCATCGTGTATACGATAACAAAATATTTTGACAAATCAAATCAGATGAATTTATGAGTA
>NW_022699032.1:0-1213 GCF_011630105.1 Anneissia japonica | reverse complement strand
GGAGCTTGCTCTCTAACATCTATTGGGTATGTCTGTACTTGCCCATCTGGTTATACTGGAACCCGATGTGAGACTGGTGAGTTCTCTGACCTCTTCTCAGACGCTTTCCAATTTGTTTAAGCCATGAACTAAATTCCTCAACTTTTCTCTTTTACTTTTTAAAATTATTATTTATTTATTTACTGTATTTATTAAATAATGCTATATGCCATATATAACTTTCACAGATCACTGTGCCAACCATTAAAAAACTTATTGATTTTTATTCTGACAGTTTTTAATGGGTGAACCGTTAATCAATCTCTTTATGTTCAGCTTTAAATTGTTCATTCCCTTCAAGTTTACACTGTAACCACAAAAATAATAGCAGAATTATAATTTTGTTAAATATTAAAATAATTTTAACAAAATTATAACAAGGTGATTTAATTCCAAAAATATTTTGTGGGTGACAGCAACACAACTTTCCAATTATTTGTGTGTTATTTGTGAATGTAATCCTGAAATTTTCTCATATTTCTAATATTTTTTTCAGCATTTCAGTTGTTTATTCAAATGCATGCTTTGATGTTTTGTTCTTATGTTTGCCTCTCTGATATACAATGCAACAATATTTTAAGGGTGTTGCTTTTTAATAATTTGTGTATTTCTTTTATTTAAATGTATTTCTTTCATTTAAATGTATTTTTTATTGTTATGTAATTATAATGTATTATTATTATTATTGTATATATAATGTTATAAATTCATTGTTTAATTTTTATTAATTACTGAACCACTTTTTATGAGAAAGAATAAATAAAGTAAAAAAGTATTTACCACTATATTTCACCATGTGAATTTTTCAAATAGTGGTTACAACAGCTTGTGCATCTGCACCCTGTTTGAATGGTGGCGTTTGCTCTCTAACATCTACTGGGTATTTCTGTACTTGCCCATCTGGTTACACTGGAACCCGATGTGAGACTGGTGAGTTCTCTGACTTCTTCTCAGAGGCTGTCTGATTTGTTCAAGCCATGAACCATATTCCAGAAATGTTTTATTTTTCCCAATAATTATGTTTAAACAATTCAGTTGTTTGTTCAATTGTTTAACCCGTGCATGTTTTGCGCGTTCAATGTTTGCTTTTCTGAAGTGCTCATGTAATGCTATTACGTTAGTGTAGTGCTGTGTTAGCATTTGTATTGATTCTCCATCGCTCTTAGTCAGTGGC
>NW_022699031.1:0-892 GCF_011630105.1 Anneissia japonica | reverse complement strand
CTGTGTGGGTTTTACAGTTGGATCAACATGTAGTTTAACTTCAACCCCTTTAAATTTTCCAATCCAGTCAAAAATTGGGTACTTGTCAACAATTTCTGAGTGTATGGACTGTACACCATCATCATTATCAGTAACATTTGTTGCATTATTGGTAGGAATATTTGTATCTCTAATATCCATTACATTATTGTTACAAGTCACCTTAACCAAGTTAAGTTTTTCCGCCGACCTCCATGAGAGTATGTTACCAACATTGGCATCAACAATGTAAACATCATCCTCACATTTTACCTCATTTTCTGCATGGAACGTTACCTTACAAACACCTCTAGTTTTCAATGGTTCGTCACTACCAAAACCATAAATTTTAACATGTGTTTTCTGAAGCATAGGCTTTTTCTTAAAGTTATCAAATACTTCACTTGCCATAATGTTAACTGAGGCACCCGTATCTATAATGAATTTGACAAACTCATTATCAACTCTAATTGTACTACTGGGAAGTTTACTTTCTGGGATACCAAATATATACTCATTATGACCATTTTCACTACAATTTGTATCATATTCTTCACTACTGTCATGTATTACAGTATGAATCTTAGGTCTAGTAAACTTGTTTGTTTGTTTCATTACAGGTGATCTACATACGTTAGCAAAATGATTACGTTTGTGACACTTCTTACAAACTTTGCTGTATGCCGGACATTTTCTTATTTCATGATCTCTACCACAATATGTACATTTTTTCACCATATCTTTACTGTTAGGCCTATGTGATACCTGTTTACGTTTATCATACAGTCTATTAACACTGTCTTTACTTATACTTTGTGCAATGTCTGTTGACTGTAATTCTGCTTGTTCATTTGCTCGTGCTAACAGTAGGATG
>NW_022699030.1:0-548 GCF_011630105.1 Anneissia japonica | reverse complement strand
AGAAAATGGTAAACTTATTCAAAGCAATGTGAAACACTTAAGACATGTTCCGAACAAGAGTTTTGTTGTAATTAATGAACGTGATTTGGATGATGTGATTAATGAACATGATTCAACTGATGTGATTAATGAACGTAGTTTAAATGATGTGATAAATGAAGGTGACTTGGATGTTATCAATGAACGAGGCGAATCTGAGATCAAAGAAAGAGTACCTAGTAATTTGCAGAACGAAATAATCAATGATAATGATAATGTTAATGTTAGAGTTGAAAATTTCAGTAAACCAGTTGATAATTCTGAGAGAGTTCGTTCTGAGATCAAAACGAGAAGTGGTCGCGTAGAGAAGCTATTGAGAAGTCTTAAAAGAGTCTTAAAGATTTGTTTGAATCAGGAGTTAAGAGTTAAATGTTTAAAGTTCATGTTGTTTAAAATTTAATTTGTTTTAAATATGTTTAGGGATCTTTTGATTAAACAAAGGGAAAAGTATGTAGTATCTCAAATATGTATAGCGGCATCTACATTTATGAGATATAGAGGTCAGGGAG
>NW_022699029.1:0-545 GCF_011630105.1 Anneissia japonica | reverse complement strand
TTATTAATAATAACAACAACAATAATAATAATAATAATAATAATAATAATAATAATAATAATAATTAGGTCATTGCCTATGCCCTCATTATTTTTAATAGAGGCTTCTTAAATTCAACATACAGTATAACACATTTCAAGGAACACATTTTTATTTTCATTACGATAATCCTTACTAACAATAATAATAATAACAATAAAAATAATAATAATAAGAATAATAATAATAATAATAATAATAATAATTATTATTATTATTATTATTATTACTATTTTACTAAGTCAGCACTTAATAATAATTAATTCATTACGATTTTTCTTTATTTCACTAATGTTTAAATAATAGTATTATTATCATTATTATTATTATTATTATTATTATTATTATTATTATATACTAATACTAATAATTATAATTATAATAATAATATAACAGTAATAACTATAATAATAATGATTTTAAGAATAATGGAAATAATGAAAATGGCATTCAAGAGTAAAATTTAAATAAGCTATTTTTGACTCAAGAGAATCTTAACTCAGTCA
>NW_022699028.1:0-1941 GCF_011630105.1 Anneissia japonica | reverse complement strand
ACGAACGCCTCTCGCAGTCTTTGGAGATTCGACAAGGTCACCGTGAAGCTGAACGTGAACACGTCAGAGCCGTTTCTGTACGGTTGGCGGTTGATGGTGCTGGACGAGAAAACTCGAGCCCTGACCCCCGCCTTCTGCAGGAAGGTGCCTGTCACGTGGGCGGGCGTGGCCGACGTCACGCGTCGAAAGGTCACCGCGGAAGAGACGGTCGACAAAGGCGTGAGGACGGCGTGGAAGGACGACTATCACGGAGCGTTGACCAACGACACGAGGTGCGACGAGGCTCGTCCGGATATGATGGGCAAGACGAAGAGTTCGAACGTTCGGACGGCGTTCGGTTCGCCCCTGGTAAAGCATCTCGTCGAACGAGATTTTCGAGTGTCCCTCGACGACTTCCAAAACGTCGATCGCGTAAGATCGGCGTTGCTACTGTCGAGGAGGAGAGATAATTTCGAGGACCGCCGCAGGTACGTTGAGGAAAAGGGTCACGGGAACGACGACGACGTCGAAGCCGCTCGCTTCGAGAATTCCGTCGGCGAGGTCGTTCGTTGATGCTCGTCTGCGACAGGAAGCACTTCGACAGGGACGACTTCAAGAGCACCAAGACGGACTACGTCGTTCCGTTTCCGGTCGTGGAAGCGCTGGTCGCCGTCGCGGAAAGCTTGCACGCTCAATCGAACTACGTTCTGATGACAGGCAAGAGCCTGGTTTTGGAACTCGACCGTTTCTCCGGTCCGTCGGCCGGCAGCAAAGGATCGGTGGAGCTGGTCGTGGAGTACGTGTCGGATCCCTTGATGCCTCCGAATCGTCCGTGGAGCGTGGACCAGCTCATCGAAAACGATCTTCTGGAACTGCCGAAAACCGTCTCCGACGTATTTGCCACGGGACTCGACGACGAGACGAACGACAAAGACGACGAAGAGGATGAGGCACGTCGACATAGCCGGATGCACGACCTTGGCAATCGCGGTCGCTCTGTTCGCGGCGGCAAGGGCGACCGTAGACCTCCGCCGGATTCCGATCGCCGTCCTAAACACGACGTCGGTGATATCGATCGGAAGAAGGTTCACGGTGACAGATAGCGTTTTCAAAAGGGTCGGAGAAACGTTGAGGATAGAAGGAAGACCGCCGTCCGCGACGTTGGTTCACTGTCTCCGCGGTTGCAGCCATCTGAGGGACCTTGGCCTCTGGTGCGTCCGGAGACCTCCTCCAACATGCGTAAGTTACAAGCCCCCTCCGAATTCCGTGATCGTCCACAACGTGACGGACGGAACTTGGAAGGTGGAGGATTGCGGTGAACGGCCGGTCTGCGAAGCTCCGTCCTCGACTTCGCCGTTATCGGGCTTCCTCGTGCCGCCTCCCATCTCTCCCAACGAACCGAACGTCGTTTACAACCTCACGTCTCCGCACTCGTCTTCGCGAAAGTCCGAAACTTGCAAAGTCCCCGAATACTACAGAATTTATCACCGATACCGTCTGGTGATTTGACCCATCGACCACGAAACCGAACTTTCGACCAACAGCAGAAAGACGACGATGCAGAGCACCTCTCCCCTCTGCGGTACGGATTTTGGCAGACCCTCCGAAACGTGCACGTAAAGTCGATCGCCGTCGTATGCTCCGATCGGGCGCTCCTTGCGTCTCGGCATATCGTGAGCGCGATCCACCAGCCGCACGATCTTCCAACTCGACGTTGCATCGCGTACAGCAAGCGATCGCCGTAATCGTCCAGTCTGACGATTGGTCGATACTCGTCGGTCGGCATGTTCCCTCGAAAGCTCAGTTTAGTCACGCTCCTAGACCTGCGATAGAGAACGTTCTCCACGTAGCGGTCGTCGGCGCCGGGAGTGACGACGACGAAGGGGTCGGGAGCGAGGACGTACGAAGTCCTATTAGAGTGAGCGAAACGGCCGGCGAACGCATGTTGCAAAAACACGTACG
>NW_022699027.1:0-2234 GCF_011630105.1 Anneissia japonica | reverse complement strand
AGAGGTGTATATATTTTAAAATTTGAACATAGCTAGCATAATGCTTGCTTCAATGTATATAACATGATATACTACTGCTAGAGCAATGTACATATAGTAATGAAATGGCAGAAATGGTTAGGGATTTAATATTTTTAAATATATATTTGTGTTGAGTTGAATATTTGAGTGGATTTGAATAGCTTGGTGGTTAAATGCTCCTCTTCCAATTTCTGGTTCCGGGATTCAAATCCTGTCAGATCCCAGGATTATATGTTTGTCATGTGAAGGTATTGCCACCTATCTATCGATGTTGTATCAATAACTGAGACATGGCTTAGAGAAAATGATAGCTCCATCATCACGGCTTGTAAGCCTGATGGATACAACTTCCATTCATTTCCACGGTCTACAGGTAGAGGTGGTGGTGTCGCCGTGGTATCTAATCTTCAATCTGTATTTAAGAGATTAGATCAGTTTCAATCTTTCGAAGCATGTGAGACTGTGATTAAAACTGTCTCTAAAAGGTTCACACTTTTAACAATCTATCGACCTCCGCCTCATCCCACTCTGCAATTTTTCTCTGAATTTTCAACCCTTTTAGAACAATATTCTTTATCTTCAAATCTTGTCATTACTGGTGACTTCAACATTCATATAGACGATCCGAGTAATATACATACTGCTCGTTTACTGGATATAATTCATTCACTTAATCTCACTCAACTGATAAATTCTTCCACTCACAAACAAGGACATACACTAGACCTTGTCATTACAAATAATCCTAATCTTGTGAAACTTTCACTGGTTCATGAATATCCCTTGTCTGATCATTTCTTTCTTCACGTTACTCTCGATGCGCGCAAACCAGCACCTGCCAAGAAAGTTGTGACTTTTAGAAAATTTAACCACATTGACATCAACATTCTCGATCGGAGAATGCACATTCTCTCTCTAATTTTAGTGATGACATGGATGTGAACAACACAATAACCCAGTACAACAATACACTTACCTTACTTAGAGATGAACTGGCCCCATTAAAATCTAAGACCGTTTCTAATCATGCATCCCCTGCTTGGTTCACCAATAATTGTAGGATAGCTAAACAAGCAAGACGTAAAGCTGAGCGGAAATGGCTGAAATCTCAAGATCATTGTGATTTCGCCGAGTATAAGATTCAATGCAATATTTACCACCGTACGCTTGAAGATTCTCTGGTTTCTTACCTCCAGTCTAAGATCGACGGATGTGGACATGATCAGAGAGCTCTGTTCAAACTTGCCAACAAGCTACTTGGTAGGACAACCGTGGCAAATTTACCACCATCATCCAGTAAGCTTCAGTTGGCTACTGATTTTAACACATTTTTCGTTGATAAAATCAAACGTCTGCGTCAGAGTATCTCTATCAAATCTGAAGTTTCATCTTTCAAGGCCGCATCTCATCCCTCATGTCATATCACCAAACTTGAAAGCTTTGAGACAATCAGTGAAGACACGGTTGCAAAACTTCTTATATCTATGGCACCGAAATCTTGTGATTTGGATCCTTTCCCTACCAAGATTGTTCGTAAACTCAATTGTGCTGTCTCATTATTTCGTTCTCTTGTCAATTCGTCCCTATCCTCCGGCATATTTCCTGACTCTTTAAAGATTGGTATTATCACGCCACTCTTGAAAAAATCAACATTGGATCCTCATTCATTTATCAATTATCGGCCAGTTACTAATATCCCTTTGTAGCCAAGATCATTGAGAAAGTTGTCTGTTCAATTCTTGTTAAGTTTTTAAATTCCAATAATTTATTTGATTCTTACCAGTCAGCCTTTAGAAAAGCACACAGTACGGAATCTGCTGTAATGAAAGTTAATAATGATATTTTGCAGGCCCTTTGACAACGGTGTACCTCGATTTGTCCACCGCGTTTGATACCATCGATCACAGTATCCTCATTGATCGACTTTCAGCTTTAGGGATTTCTGGTACAGTATTAACATGGTTCAACTCTTACATAAAATCTAGACAACAGTCTGTTAGAGTGGAATCAGCCATTTCAGTTCCAGTCCCAGTGAATTTTGGTGTTCCTCAAGGTTCTACCTTGGGGTCCATTTTGTTCCTTATTTACGTACGTCCTCTTGGTGACATCATTCAGAAACACGGTATTAAATATCACATTTATGCCGATGACACGCAATTGTACACATCTTTTAGTCCGGAGGCTGCCGCAGAGACAGTTCGCAACTTAGAAGG
>NW_022699026.1:0-762 GCF_011630105.1 Anneissia japonica | reverse complement strand
GCATCATTCATATTTTACTCAGGAATTTTTTAATAAATACCATCATATTTCCCTTAAAAGATTTTTAATTTATTTGAGATGTAATATGTCATTCTTTTACATTGCTAAAAATCAGTGATTCAATTTGCAATTTCAACGAAACTCAATTCATCTGGTTAAATATAGGATGGTGTTGTGTGCACAATCATGTATGCAATCATAAAAATAAATGTTCAACTCTTTAAAATCCTTATGAAAATACAGGGTCTACGGGTATGTAATAATTGACATTATTGTATCATGTACAGTATATCTTAAATGACATTATGTTGACTAAATTTTCCTGAAGCGCAATCTGGTATCATTGGTATGTTTTGCTATTTAACATATACCAGTAAGTATTTGGTTGTTGTCTGATTTTATTGTACAAGAAAGACAAAAAAGGATGTTTGTGTTTTATTTGAATTAATGCTTAGAAAATTTGAACCAAATTCTAAATTATGTTGGCCTACTGTACATGCCTCAACTCACTGTTGTTTGAATTGGCAATTCAAACTATTTAAATGTTCAACTCTTTAAAATCCTTATACAGTGTATACAGTTATGCAAATGTACAGTATATCTTAAATGACATGATGTTGACTAAATTTTCCTGAAGCAATCTAGTATTATTGGTATGTTTTGCTATTTAACATATGCCAGTAGGCATTTGAATTATTGCTTAGAACATTTGAACCGAATTCTACATTACGTTGGCTACATGCATCAACTCACTGTTGTATT
>NW_022699025.1:0-590 GCF_011630105.1 Anneissia japonica | reverse complement strand
GCGTCTCAGGGATGGGACAAGTGGGCTCCAAAACATTCTTAATGAGACGGTTGATTGGAATAACAACATGTCTCTTAATATTAATAAGTCGAAGGAAATGATAACGTTAGTTGTAAAAATTCAATTTGACTCACTCCACATTGGAGTTTGTAACTTAGAACGTGTGACGGAATTTAAACTGCTTGATGTCATTATTTCAGATAGTTTATATCCTAGCAGCGCTGCATTGATTACATAATTAATAAATGTAATTCTGAATGTACTAGAATGTACTTCCTTAAACAAATTCGAGGAGCTGGTCTTGATGCCTCTCTACTTACAGTATTAGTTTCTATACCAGTTCCATAAAACCCGTACTGAAATATGCAGTTCCAGTGTGAGGTAGCAATATCACTAAGCAATGAAGTCAGGTTTAGAACAACAGATCCAAAGAAGAGCTCAGTCTTTGCTTGAAATTTCAATATTGGAAAAGCGCCGTGTTCGACTGTCTAGGAAATTCTTTGACAAAAGCTAAGACTCTAATTACAGATTAAATCATTTATTACCTGATTACATATTAATAATTTATTATAAACACTGTATATGTTGAT
>NW_022699024.1:0-858 GCF_011630105.1 Anneissia japonica | reverse complement strand
CTAATGGGGTTTTTCTTAATAATTTCTGATGAAATTTATCAATATTTTTCATATTCTGCATGCAGGCCTCCAATGTGTCAGAAAATTTGTTGATATACTCCCGGATGACGGGTTTACTGCGATTATTGGAAATAGTCACGATGGATTCATTGGTGGAACTAGTAATAGTACTCATCCAGAGTTCGCCGACTTGATGGAATACGAGGTATAATAATTTCACAATTGAACACATTTTAAATTTACTAACTTAGAGTTTGCTTCTTTTTCTTTGATAGACTTTATGAACCATCTACATTCACTATACAATCAAAATAATATGCAATCTATTAGGTTATGAATATATAGCAGACAGTATGTCATTTTTGGATTATATTGCGTTTAAACAATCTAAAGCAATCAAAATATTAGTTGTTCAATAATCAAAATAAATTAATTTAATCTATATACTTAGATAATACGTATATATTTTCCGGAATTTTATTCTACCTTTGTCTAATACGCCCTTTTAAGTTAAAGTCAACCTAACAAATGAAATTAATCACAAAAGATATATTTATAAAGCTTGCATTACTTTTACAAGATTATTTTTTACAAACAAAGATGACCTTGTTGATATATGTCTATTATATTGTATAAACGTTATATGAGGAATTACTATAATTTGTTATAAATTTTAGTATTTATTTATAATTCCAGTTTGATGTTCCAAACGGTTCCTATAATCTACGACTATATGGAATCAGTAAAAACATTTCGTTTGTTGACGACCTCTTTGTGCAGGATGAAAACTTTGGCGAACAGGTATAATCGGTGTACTCTCTTTATCTCCATCAGATCTCATCTATATACTATCATATA
>NW_022699023.1:0-769 GCF_011630105.1 Anneissia japonica | reverse complement strand
TATTTAAATATACAATTTTGATAAATAAGATTATTTTAACATTGGAAATTTAAATGTAAATATAACGACGTTAACGAATAAATAACAATAATTAAAACGTGTACATAGTATCACTACTACAATAATAAGATTAATATTTTTTAATTTTATAATCAATTTTATATAGCCGGGGTTAGTATTGACCTAGTCTACTATAGCTAACGACAGGTACGCTTTCTCCAATAAAGGCCTTTTCTATGAATGGATTGACCTGTACGAAACACGAACTCCTGAAGACCGAACCCAGTACCGTTACGATTTTAATCGTGCAGGAAATATCCTCAAAATGTATCTTGGAAAGACGTATTTCCAAGATAACGTATCTTGGAATTCCGTCTTTCCAAGATAATTTATCTTGGAATTCCGTCTTTCCAAGATACGTTATCTTGGAATTCCGTCTTTCCAAGATATGTTATCTTTGAATTCCGTCTTTCTAAGATACTTATCTTGGAATTCCGTCTTTCCAAGATCAATTATCTTGGAATTCCGTCTTTCCAAGATACGTTATCTTGGAATTCCGTCTTTCCAAAATACGTTATCTCGGAAAGACGTCTTTCCGAGATAAATTATCTCGGAAAGACGTCTTAATAAGTGTTTATTCCATGTTTCCAAGATAATTATCTTGGAAACACGGAAACTCGGAAGGTCACTTTAAGCTTCCGTAGAATTCAGTTTTAGGGTGAGAGAAAAACTATTATCATAAGTTTAAATATATATTTTGGGTGAATTC
>NW_022699022.1:0-985 GCF_011630105.1 Anneissia japonica | reverse complement strand
TACCAGCCTTGCCCATCAGATTGAGCAGGCCCTGAAAAAGGGATATGAGGAAGAAGAGGTAATAGGCGGAGTGATCAAGTCAATAGTACCCAGTCTTAAATTGCGTGCGTATTTGGAGGGCCGAGCAGATTTAACCCTACCACAACCTCGGAAGATTTTACGCAGCCACTTCCAAGGGAAGAAGTCTACAGATTTGTACCATCAACTGTCAAGATTGGCCCAAGTGCCGGAAGAGACGCCACATCAATTTATCTTCAGGGCTATGGACCTCCGGCAGAAGGTCATCTTTGCCTCCCAGGAGGATAATGCTGGAATGGGGTACGACACCAACCTCGTCCAAAAGATGTTCCTGCATTCAATTTTGACAGACCTGCGAAGCGAACGAATACAGGCGGATCTCAAGCCCTTCTTAACTAAAACACCAATATCTGATGAGGAAATTCTTGAGCACCTCAACACCGCAGTCACGCACGAACAGGAGATCCTCCTTAAACGAGGAGAAACTCGAAGGCCACAAGTCAACGTTGTCGAAAACCAGGCAGCTCCTAAACCATCTGTGGCCTCACCAAAACGTAATCCATTGGCCGATGACATTAAGTTGTTGCGTGAAGAAGTAGCCCAACTTAGAGTTCTCCAGATGGGAGCAGCACAGCCAAGACAATACCAGCAGCGGAAAAACCACCGAAGAAGAAGCTGCAAGAGATGTGAGGAAACAGGAAATACTGATGTTTGTCGACACTGCTTCAAATGCGGCGGTAGTGGTCATTATCAATTCCATTGCCCACAGACACCATCCAAGTCGGGAAACGACAGAGGGTTGCTGACCAGGGACAATCAGTAACCCAACTGAAACAACAGTCTCCATTACCACTACCTAAGAGACACGACCGAGTGAGTCGGTTGGTGGGACGGAAATGCATGGTGGAGTGTAGGATAAACGGGGTTCCAACTAAGGCTCTCTGGGATACTGGAGCTCAAGTATCAA
>NW_022699021.1:0-1117 GCF_011630105.1 Anneissia japonica | reverse complement strand
ACAGGACAGGCACCTTATAAATGTGAACACTGTGGAAAAATGTTCAGTCTACATAATAATTTCCGGATGCATTTAAGAATACACACGGGGGAGAAGCCTTATGAATGTGAACATTGCGGAAAAAAGTTTAACCGAAATGGTAATTTAAAAGTACATTTGAGGGTTCACACTGGTGAAAAACCTTATGAATGTGAACAGTGTGGAAAGAAATTTAGGGGAAGTGGTCATTTGAAATCACATTTGAATACGCATAGAAAGAGAGTTCAGAAAAATGCTGTGAAGGTACACGTAGAAAAGAAAGTTTATGAATGTGAACATTGCGGAAAGAAGTTTTACCAAAAATGTAATATAAAAGTGCATTTGAGAATTCACACCGGGGAAGCACCTTATGAGTGTGAACGTTGTGGAATGAGATTTAAGCAAAGTTGTAATTTGAAAAAACATTTGGAGAGGCATAAAAAGAGAGATCAGAAAAGTTTTAATTGGAAAAATTATCTGACAGCACACAAACAGGGGACATCTTATGAATGTGAACATTGTGGAAAGAAGTTTAGGCAAAGTAGTGATTTGAAAAAACACTTGAGAATTCACACCGGGGAGAAGCCTTATGTATGTGAACATTGTGGAAGGAAGTTTAGGTTAAATGCTCAATTAAAAACGCATTTGAGGACTCACACTGGGGAGACACCTTATGAATGTGAACAGTGTGGAAAGAAATTTAGGCAAAGCTGTAATTTGAAAAAACATTTGAAGATGCATAGAAACTACGAATGTATACAGTGTAGGTTGAAGTTTAGGACAAGTCATAAGTTAGAAAATCATACAATGCTACACTCAAAAAAGACATCTTATAAATGTGAACAATGTGGGAACAAGTTTAAGTTTAAAAGTTATTTGAAATCACATATTTGTACAGTAGATAAAGGAGGGATGCCTTATGAATGTGAACACTGTGGACGGAAGTTTAAGTTTAAAAGTTATTTGAAAATTCATTTAAGAATCCATGCCGGAAAGAAGCCTTGTGAATGTGAACATTGTGGAAAGAAGTTTAATTTAAAAAGTAGTTTAAAAATTCATTTGAGGATTCACACAGGGGAGAAACCTTATGAATGTGAAC
>NW_022699020.1:22831-32233 GCF_011630105.1 Anneissia japonica | reverse complement strand
ATTTGAAACTACATTTATATTACATATGTTTGGATATGTGATAACTTTTATTAATATTTTTCTTTCAAACATTTACATATTAAAAAATTTCACTTGTATATACAGGTCTCCCTCTAATTAAAGACCACTCTTTTGTGGTTCCATATTACAAAATATGTCTTTTATCTTTATAATTCTAATTACAGACCAAAGCTCCCAAAAGTAGTCTTTCATTGGAGGGGGACCCGTATAATACAAATTGAAATTTTATTTACTTTTGAGAGTTGTTGATTGTGATTTCAATGTGAATTTTGCCCAAAATCTTGAACTTGGTGTTATTTCAATTGTGAAATAATTAAATAACTATTTTTATAATGGAATGAATTTGAAATTCAATTTATATTTAATAGGTTTGAAATATGTCAAAACTTTTATTCATTTTCTTTTAAAATGTTCAATTAAAAAAAAAATTCAATTGTATATATATTTGGCCAAATAAAAATTAATTTCTGGGCCAAGTCCGATGAACTTAAAATGAAATTGAGAGTTCGAATTTTTTTTTCACAACAAAAATATTTTTTCAATGAAGCAAAAAAGGCTGGAAAAGGCCTATCTTGCGACGGTAGACGATTGAACAGTGTTATGCTATCGTTTTGCTCTTCAATACAAATTTTCTAATGAAATAGTATATTTGTAACACAATTTTTTCAAATTTTTTGGTTAAAAATGAAGGAGCTACCATAGCTACTGTCGGTAATGATGAATATTATTAAATTACTTTATCAAACATATTTTTTACATTTTAATATATATGTCAAGTGTAATACGCTGTATCATTTAGCACCCAGTACATACCTTCATTTGATTTTGGTTGTTTTGATGTTGATGGTTCTTCATTACCTGTACAAAAAAACAAGAATGAGAATATTGCATAGAACTGATTGTCATTCAGGGCTTAATATCTGGTATTGTACTGGATTAATTTGCAAAATGTAGATTTGTTGTTTTTTTATTTGGGTCTTCAAGATTCAGCAGTGGATTTTCATAGTTCAGTCACATAAGCCACATCGTACAAGTTGATTGGTGATTGACAAGATTTGCAAATCATGAAACTCATTCTTTAAAAAAAAACAATAGAATGCAACACAAATTTTGTTACTAACCTTTAGTTAAGAATGAAGGAGCTACAATAACTACTGTCGGTAATGAATATTTATTATTAACTTACTTTATCACACATATTTTTTTAGTTCAACTGCAGTACCGCTAATGAACACAAAGTTAAACCAAGGCAATATAAATACAGCCAAGGTTTGAATGCAAACAGTGGAACACGAGCTATGTGCCTACTCAATATATACACAAACATACAATATATAATATTATTTAATGTAATACAATATATAATGTTATTTAATCAAACATCATTTCTAGAGAGATGAATTTCAATCTAGTGTAATATGCTGTATCAGCACCCAGTACATACTTTCATTTAACTTTGGTCGTTTTGATGTTGATGGTTCTTCAATACCTGTATAAAACCAGAAATTGAGAATGTGAACATTAGCAGCATAACTACACAAGAACACAACAAACACAGCACAGTAGTCTGAATATAACAGACAAGTTATAAGTATGAGGTAATGAGGATAGTGGTCTGGTAGGCCCTACAGGAATCATCATCATTTGGGTCCACTACCAGATTTGTTTGTCTTAAGTACTGTACATCCGTTTTTTAAGGTCTCAAAAATCGAGCAGTGGAATTCAACTGATCACAAAGCAAGGCACGTCTAGAGTGACATGACAAGTACAGTATACATTAGTCACATTCATGTAGCTATATTTAATTATGATGCCACAAATTTGGCAATTTCAAATATTATTGTCAAGTAAATCATACAACTTGGCACCCGGTACATACCTTCATTTATCATTGGTCGTTTTGATGTTGATACATCTCGGTTATCTGTACAAAAAACCAAAAATTGAGAATGTGAACAGCATAGTAGTTACAGTAGAACACAGCACAACCGCCTTTATATAACAACTAAGGTTGTGTTTACGAACTTTCAACGAAATCGGATAAGTCAAAAATGACATAATGCCCAGAGGGTAGGTCATTAGATCGCTCGTTTACGAACCCCAAATTATTCGGATACGGACAGTAAGGTATAGGCCTTTCATGTAAACAAAACAAACACTTCACCGCTTAGCCTTCCTCAGCCAAACAAGGCAATTCAACTACGAATTACCTTGCCTAACCTATGCTCTAACTCCAACCAATTCTTAAAAAAAAAACCCAGGCGTTAGAAACTAGAGCCTAGCCAACTGGGAAAACTACAAAAAAAAAAAAACAAAGGGAAAAAAAATAGCCTACGGACTTACTACTACTGTACTACTAGTTCCACTGGTGTTTAGAGCCGACAACGACGTGTCAACAGTGTGTGGTGGACAAGAAATGGGTCTATAACGCCAAAAATTTTGTTCATCATCTCAAAATACGGCCATTCTGTTGAGGGTGTGGGGGTGGGTTTCCCTGACTTCCTGTTGGAGTCCTTTTCCTGGGTGTATTTTTTTGCGCAGGTTCTTGCATTTGGTATTCTATCTGTGCGTGCGTAAAGTTATAACCCATTTCTCGCATCTTCTGTGCGATTTCTTTATAAACGGCATTGTTCCGTCGGGTTCCATCAAAACCATCTTGTATGGATGTCGTTCCCCATATGCTAATTAACATTTGGGTTGCTTCGTCAGTCCACCCACTCTGTTCAGCTGCAGCAATTGTATATAGAGGTATATCGTTGTAAAAATAAACTTAATATTTCGGCTTAAAAATTGGAAAATATAATTTATTATTAAGTGAGGACTACTCTAGCGATGTCACTGGACGAAGGCATGGATGAAAAGAAATTGCAGACTCAAGTGCTTAATCTGAATAGATTTCTCAAAAAAGTAAGGTCAGTTGACACCATGCTGTGGGATATTGCGCCCGAGGCAGCCTCCAACCCTCAAAACTTATCCGGAAAGGATAAGCCCGGAAAGTCCAGATGTTTTAGTAATTATAGCTAGTTGAGGAATGATTAATTATCACATTAATCATTGCCATTCAGGGTCTAACGATTCCATACTGGATTCGTTTGTTTACAATAATGCAATACTTTTCATTTTGATGCCACAAATTGAACAATTTCAGTAAGGAAAAACTTTCAGTATTCATTCCACCTTCAAGGAGTGTTATGAAATCTGTCTGAAAGGTTGAATAAATGTGTAGATTAAAATGTTTCTTACAATCTTCCTATTGTTTTAAATGAGGTATTATGTAATTGAATACTAAATTCGTTCTAAAATTATTTAAAATTTGTAAATTTTCTTCTTTAGCCAACCATACCTTCAAGTAAAGATTTCACTGCCAAGTAACTTGGTAATCCTTCAATGAAATTTCCAATGTTTTCTTCACAAAGCTCCTTCCTTTGCTCTAGATCCAGAATCAAATGCCAGCTGTCTTTATAATCTTTTAACAAAGGCATGTCATTATGTCGTGCATCAAGCATGTCTATATCTTCTCTAGTCAGTTTCATTCCTAGTTTTAGCAGAAATTGTCTGTATCGTGTGAATTTAGACACTTCATGTTCCTCAAGTCTTTGTAAAGGTTGAAGTACAACTTTGGATTTGAAGCCAAATTGCCCAGTTACTTTTATTGTATCGTACAAGATACCGAGATTTGTTGAACTCAAATTCCCTGAACCAATTAACTTTTGCAGCAAGGGCATCACCTTAGTAGCTCCAATTAAATCAGTATAAATTGGCACATGATCTGTGTACAGAACTTTCAGCATATTGATGTATCCAAGTCCATCATACCATCTTGAAAAATCCACCAACAACTGGCTAAAATTGCCCTCTGAAAGTCCTATGATTAAAATGTGACAATAAATTGATGTGTCAGTCAACAAAAATAGAAATGTAAAGTTGATGGAATTACATTAAAAAATGTGTATTTGACCGTCATCATCATACATCATTGATCATAGTCATTAAAATCAATTATAATCATTAAAATCAAGTTACAAAAATAGATTTTAAAAAAAACAGATAAAATTAAACTGAAGATTAAACAATTGAATTAATGAATACTTTTTACAATTTTTTTTCCCTTTCAGCACAAAGATTAAAAGTACAACAAATCACCAGATATGATGCGTCCATTTAACTACGGTGTGCCCCTCCAACTTTTTACTATCCTGAACAAATTCTAATTTATTTTGAGAAGATTGCAATAAAGTCTACAGTAACTGCGAATAAACAGAATGTGTATAATTAATTCGGAGTCATGTAGGTAAAGATGATTTTCACCAATGTTGACTAAACCTGAAAATATTTAAGCTTTGTAATAAAACTTTTTTTTTTTTCCAAGTAATCTACTGTAATCCTGGGCCATTTTTCCTATATTTATGTTTTGTACTATACGATTAATTTAAATCTTATTTTGGTAAGATAACATAGACAAGAAAGTTATATGTGATGTATGTTTACATACATAATTCTTAGTAAAACAAAAATTATATTCTGAAATTTTGATGGTTTGTGGATATTTTTTGTTGTTTAATCAAAGGAGGATGTGCACTACGTGTACAAATGATTGTTACCATGACAGATTGTTACCAATGACAACTGAAGTCCTTTAAAATGGTTTGATGTGCAAATGCAAACAATAATTACTTCATAAATAGTAGTTTACCTGTTTCCTCCATTCTTCCTCGGTGAGCTACTTATCACATCAATTTATTAAATACTTCACTGAAACTGTCGAGATTTTCACAAGCTTTAACACTAAAATGTAGTCAATAGAAATAAAAATATTATGTTAATTAATTATATGTTAATGTTCAGTAAATCATTCCTTTAATTTTATGTGTACAAAATATCAACAATGTTTTAGTTTAAACAAATCATTTAGGAACCTCAGAATACTGTAATACTTTGATGCATTAAGATATCAGATGACGGCACTTCACTTAATGTACTAGCAACTACCACCAAGCGGTTGTTACCTTACAGCTGACTGCTGCCACAACGAAGCCAACATTTGTATTGTTTTACAACTGAAGATTTAGAACCATGATTATTTAAAAACCCAAAAAGTCTCAAGATTTGTTTTTAAAAGCCAAAATGCAAAAAATGAGTTCATTGATGAAGGCAGAAGAGTAATATCCAATTATTTATAAATATTGTCTGAATATTAATAATAAATAACATTATTACAAAACAGCTAGAGTGGGCTACATGACCAATTCTCAATTACTATTCAGTTTCCACTTTACATAAAGAGCATCATTCTGAACAATTTTACTTACCCAGTATTTTTTCCAATATTAGCAATGCCCCCCAACAAACTCTGCTTCAGTCGCCTGTCTCCTCAGCTCTTGGATGGATTTTGTTGTCGCATATTGGCTCACCTTTTGATGTGTGACTGGCAATGTGCATTCTTGTAACATTCATAAATATTTGGTCTTTTGTTGGATTCTTCTTAAACTTTCTTGGCATACAAAATCAACAAGAAATGTAGTTAAATCATAAATGTTTTTGTATATTAATTAACATTCTTTAAAGCTTATTTTAATTGCTTTCTTGAATTTCATTGGACTAGCAACAATAACCTGTCATTACTCTTACCTGTATGATGGAAAAAGAATAGTTTATTTACCTTATTCATGTTTTTCATGCATCATATCAATCAATGTTGATTGAAATAGATGTAATACAAGTTAGACGAAATATCATGCACTTACAGTAAATGCAGTCAATGGTTACCAAATAAGGCTGCAGCAGGTCTCCCTCCAATTTAAGACCACTTCTGGTACCCGGGTTTCCATGGTCTTTGGCAGCTTTAATCTCTCATAAAGATAAAAACATTTTTTAATTTGGGACCAAGAAAAATAGTCTTTAATTGGAGGTGGTCTTTAATTGGAGGTGATCTTTCATTTGAGGTGGTCTTTCATTGGAGGGAGACCTGTATATATTTTCTTTGTAAAATCAGTTGTTTTTCTAATTAATATGGAAAGTATTCTGATTTATGTCTTCTGATTTTTTTTTCACTGTTTCTTCTGTATGAAATAAAGTTTCTGTAAAATGTATGATTTATTTTTAAAAATGATTTAAATTTGTCTTTGAATATTGCACAAATTAAATATAAGTTAAGTTTCTTTTAGTTCCATTATTTGGTAAGTTTTCAGATTTGATGAGAACTCAGAAAATACCCAACTGACTATTCACTTGTTCTCATTGTACATTACTTGCTTGGTATTTATTTTTATTTTATTCAACTTCTTTTATTCTGGATGGCATGCTCAAGATTGATGATTGCATGGCACAGTATTATCATACAAGCATAGTACAGTACTGTGTACAACATTTTTTCCAGAGCTAGGAATACATAATATATAATTAAATTACAAGACAAATATAAATATAAAACTATACATACAGCACTGTAAGTATTCCTACCAGTACAGTAAAATTAATAAGTTTTTGCATTTCTTTTTGTTGTAATGCAAAGGCACTGGTTTTTATTGTGGTATAGACAAAAGTTACATAAAAACACTAAAGTGATAAATTGAAAAAAGAATTTTAGCAAAAATGAATTAATTACAAAAGAGGAGAGACCACTGAATTGGCTGAGAGAATTTTTAAAAGTATGTTGATTGCAATTCCGGAATGTATAGCTACCATATAAAATATTTTTAAACACAAAATCTCTAATCAAATTCTAGAGGTTTTTTTATATTTCTAGCTTTAATTACATTTTTCAATTTTTTTGTCGTTGAAAGATCAGCATGTTTGACAAAATTATTAATACACTTTGGTTGTGCTTCCCTGTTTTCTGGTTGTGCTTCCTTTATAGTGTTCTATACAGTAGTGTCATTGTTCTTAGTTACTAAACCGTACCAATTGTAATAAACTATTTTTGGCATTTGGTATTTCCATAGGAAGCCCATAAACTGTTTAGGTGATATTACAGTACAGTCGTGAAATATTGCACTTTTACCTGCGCGCAGGCTTCGTAGATACATCGTAGCCTGATATAAACAATCTAACCTGCGCGCAGGCTTCGAAGCCTGATATAAACAATCTAAGCCTGTCTCCTGATATAAACAATCTAAGCAAGGCTACGCGAAGCGAACCTACGAAGCAAAAGCATGTTGTTTATTTGTATGTGCAGAAAGACTGCTGCAGCTCACTGGAATAAACAATGTATTGTTTGATAATTTGGGTCATTCCGTGCCAACTCAACAAATTTTCAGAAAATCATGGCTGGGTACCGTCTCAGATTTTCTTGAAACTCGGATATAATGTGCACCAACATGTCTGACGAACAAACCCAAAATTTGACTTGCCAATTCCAAGTCGTTTAGAACTTGAAGTTACGGCCATTTGAAATTTTAGGGTCATACCCCTTTTTAGCTATCAATTATGACATATTTGTAAAGTTGCATTTTCAATTAGCCATATCTTCAAATAGAGTAAAGATAATTAACTGAAAATTGATATCTAGAATAACTTTTGGCTGTAGAACAGGAATATGACATGACTTTTGGTATACCTGATCGCGTTACGAAAATATTGGTTCATAAACACCCTAACTTAATTGGTTACGTAATTTTTCTTCCATTTTTAGACCCCATTAAAATACCCAAATCAGTTATTAAATGGGTCTTATGCAACAAATTATTAATATATAGTTGGAAATATTTCACCACAAAAAATTCCGGATTTTTAACTTATCATTTTAGGGGGTAATCGTAGGTCAAAATGTCATTCGGGACAAAAAATGCACAAAAATGCCTCGTTTTCATGGTGACCTTTGACCCTGTGGGCAAGTACGCTTGTTGTTAAAACTTGCACCATTAATGAATTTACATATGATGATCAGATGTTCCAAATATCAGCTTGGTGTATTTTTCAATTTGTGACAGTATCAGTGCGTAAATGTAATAAAATTAATTTTTGAATAACGATAATATTAAGAATAATCTGCCTAGACCCTTGAAACTTATAATTCTAAAACAACTTTATGTGCTTATTTCAGGCATGCAGTTCGTTAAGGGATATAGTGTTTTATTAGTAAGATATGTCCCCCAAAAAATGGCCCAAGTACAAGAATTGCGCAATAAAATTGTATTTACTGTTGATTTCAAATGAGCATAATATTATCCGTGTACTGTCTAGAGCCGTGAAACCTTTCATTCTAGGACAACTTTTTGTGTTGATTTCAGTTATGCAGTCTGTTAAAGGGATAAATTGTTTAATTAGTAAGATATTATGCCCCAAAAATGGCCCAAGTGCAAGAATTGTGCAATAAAATTGTGTTACGATTGATTTCAAATGAGCATAATATTATCTGTGAACTATCTATAGCCATGAAACCTTTCATTCTAAGACAACTTTTTGTGCTGATTGCAGTTATGCAGTTTGTTAAAGGGATGCATTGTTTAATTAGTAAGATATTTTGCCCCAAAAATGGCCCAAGCGCAAAATTGCACTCTAACATTGTGCGACTATTTTGATATTTAAAATGAGTATAACATTAACAGTGTACAGTTCAGAACCATGTAACCTTATATTCTAGTACATATTTGTACACTTATTTAATTCATGCAGTTTGTTAAGGGATACAGTCTTTTATCTTACTAACTAATAGTTAGTAAGATAGTTTGCCCCAAAAATGGCCCAAGTGCAACAATCGAGCAATAACATTGTGTGACATTGACTTTAAATGAACATAAATTTTACATTGTACTGTCTAGAGCCATGAAACTTTTACTTCAAAAACAACCGTTTGTGCTTATTTCAGTCATGCACTCTGGTGGTAAGGGACACAATGTTTAATTATTAAGATATTGGGCCCCCAAAAGTGGCTCTTGTGCGAGAATGGTGAAAAGCACCGTTATTTCACAATTCTGGGGTCGGTACAATATCTTACTAATTAAAGACTGTGTTCCTTACCAGACTACGTGACTGAAATAAGCACAAAATGTTTTCTAGAATTAAAGGTTTTATGGCTATAGGCAGTAGTACACTGATAATATTGTGCTCATATTTAAAATATATGTTACTATGCAATTCTTGCACTTGAGCCATTTTTTGGTGCAAAATATCATACTAACTAACCACTCTGTCCCTTAACAGACGTCATGAATTAAATAAGCATACAAATGTGTACTAGAATATAGGTTTCATGGTTCTAAACAGTACACTGTTAATGTTATGCTCATTTGAAATATATCAATATATAGTCACACAATGTTATTGTGCAATTTTAGCACTTGGGCCATTTTTGAGGCAAAATATCTTACTAATTAAACAATGCATCCCTTTAACAGACTGCATACCTGAAATCAGCACAAAAAGTTGTCCTAGAATGGAAGG
>NW_022699020.1:22337-22773 GCF_011630105.1 Anneissia japonica | reverse complement strand
TGTTATAGTGCAATTTTGCGCTTGGGCCATTTTTGGGGCAAAATATCTTACTAATTAAACAATGCATCCCTTTAACAAACTGCATAACTGCAATCAGTACAAAAAGTTGTCTTAGAATGAAAGGTTTCATGGCTCTAGACCCTTCACAGATATTATTATGCTCATTTGAAATCAATCGTAACACAATTTTATTGCACAATTCTTGCACTCGGGCCATTTTTGGGGCATAATATCTTACTAATTAAACAATTTGTCCCTTTATCAGACTGCATAACTGAAATCAACACAAAAAGTTGTCCTAGAATGAAAGGTTTCACTGCTCTAGACAGTACACGGATAATATTATGCTCATTTGAAATCAACAGTAAATACAATTTTATTGCGCAATTCTTGCACTTGGGCCATTTTTGGGGGGACATATCTTACTAATGAAACA
>NW_022699020.1:20010-22272 GCF_011630105.1 Anneissia japonica | reverse complement strand
AAATTTGAACATACTGAATGCCCACTAGGTTACCCACCCAGCTAGCGAACTAAACACAGTTTTAAAACATGATCGATTTAATAATAAGGTAGGATACAACAAAACAATAAAGTTCTAACATTGTTTATTTAGTAAATTGCAACATTGCTTACGCGTTGAAAGCTGGTAAACTATATTTCAATATTGTTTACGCATTGATTATCAGCCCGACGATCCAGCCTACGATCATTGCAAAGCTAATTAAAATAACAATGACCTTCGTAGAGGTTCGTAGCTACGTTCCAAACGATACCTACGAGCAGGCTACGAGTCGTTACGCGCAGATACGAAGCAATATTTCCTGACTGTACTGTAGTAGACTTTTTGCAGTTCAAAAATTAATTACCCATAAAACCCTCAGCAAAGGTGAAAATGAGGCCTTACTTATGCTTAGGATGTATTTTCCTCTTATTTAACTTAAACAATGTATTCAATTAGATAAGTTAAGATGCAATGTGTATGGAAATTGGAAGAAAGCCACCCCTGTCAAAAGCCACCCAACAATGGACTATAACATTGTAAAGTGGGGTGGACAATGGGTTTTTTTGTCTTGATGTTGTTCTACAATAGGTTTAGGATGCCAAGAGTTTTTGTATCACAATTCTATTTTCATTCTTTTGTGTATTATAAATTAGAAACTGGGTGTTAGGGACACATATAAAAAGTCGTAAGAATAAAATATCAAATTTATATTTTAAAAGTATGTTTTTGTTGTACCACTAAACATATTTGTAAGAAATCTTCATCTTTCAAAATCTGTCAAAAAAGATAGAAAAACGACCGTTTGTAATAAAAATATACGTTGCTTAAAAAAGAAAAAAAAATCAGAATTTCCCCAAAAAGTGACGAAGGAGGGGTGATAAACTAATAAATTTTTTTATGGGGGGTATTTTTCAAAGTATATTCTCCTAGCTAGTTCAGAGTGTTATAGTATCTTTTTGCTGGGATGGTGGAAAATAAAACGTAGCAGCAAAAACACTTTGTTAAGTTGCCCAATAAAACGTAGCAGCAAAAACAATTTGTTAAACGCCCACCATTGTTGCCCAAGTGTTTTTGCTGCTACGGTTTATTTCACCTCACAAATATAGATGCACACCTCTTTGATTTCTTAAGATTGTCTACAATCCGAGCTGACTATGATCCGAGCAAACAGATACTGTAACACTCCGAACTAGCTAGAAGAATATGGCGCTAATGCACTTTCGCACCTAACTTTAAATCTTAATTTTTTTACATTAGTGTTCTTCTCAGAGTCATATGATTATAAAACATTTTTACATGATTCAACCACCCATACAGTACCTTTTTCAACAAATAAATAAGTACAGAACAGCAAACATGTGCTCGCTAGCACGACGAGAGTTGCAGCCATTTGCAATCAGTAGGAAATTGCCAGAATGTCCAAGTTTACAGTGCAAAGTTTTACATGCCGAAAATCTTGCCTTAGCAAATTCAGTCCTGCTACCCGACTTACTCGGGTAATCACAAGTGACAGGTCAGGTGACAGATTCGCTACGTACCTAAAATTTATTACCCGCTGCCGGCGGCCTGCGAAGTTCGCTTACTAGTGTATTGCAGTTAGGCCTAGGAAAGTTAGTGATCTAGAGTGAGCAAGAGATATTTCGTTTACGATGGTCAGGCACGGCAAACGTAATGAATAAGCCTACAATCTAGGCTACAACAATTAATACTCTCTTAACATATTCCTAAATTTTCAATAAAAAGAAGTTATAATCGGGGGCGCATGTTTAGGTGTGGTGTGATGTCAAAAAGTGCATTGGCAGTCCGTAACGAACAGAAGCAACTACTGAATTTCCCGCAAATATTTTTACTTGGAATTGTTCTTCTTGTCTATACCACAGTATAATTAAAAAGAAAATACAAATTGTGTTCACACCTAAAAATCGGGAAAATTACGATGCATAACAAACAAAAATAATAAGATTGAACTGAAGCGCCTACCCCTGGCATCCCAAGACCGAATCATTGTGTGCCCGGTGAAGCTTATTATAATAGTATTTAATCATGTGTATTATAACGGTTAGTGCACATGTTTGAATATTAAAGCCCCATTCCCGGCAAAATTTCAGTTCTTAAGAAAAATCTAATTTTTGTATAATGTTATAAAGATTTATAAATATAATACGGAATTGCTAGTTTAACTGAATTTAGACATTCCTAAGAATGAAAAAAATGTAAAATAAGACTGAAATTTGATTTTTT
>NW_022699020.1:0-19686 GCF_011630105.1 Anneissia japonica | reverse complement strand
ATTCGTCCAGAAAATGGTAATATTTTATGAGAAATAGTCTGTATTTCTCATTTTTTTATTCTTTTGCGTAAAACTAAAATTCATGCCAATATTTTTCCATGATTTATAATAATTGGAGTAATGCAAATAAATATTTTCTAAAAAAAGTCAGTTTTTAGTGAAATTTTGCCGGGAATGGGGCTTTAATATAATATTTAAACATGTTTATTATAACGGTTAATACACATGTTTAAATGCGGTAATGTTTAGGCATGTGTATTTATAGTTATAATACAAAATGAATACCCAGCCGCAAAATGGACGGTTCTAAATCGCCCACGATTCAAGCACATGGGCTTCTCATTCGTTCGTGACGTTGTGCACTAGCCGTGAGAGCGAGTAATCGTCTGTAGATCGTATGCAACGAAGATACAGAATATCAGTTATAAAATCAATTTAGCATTTGATTTTAATACATGACGAGTTATTCTCTGTTCCTAAATTCTGTCAAATAAATATTCATCGCTCGATTCGGAGGCTCTATAAAATAGAGATTTACTACTCTCTGAGCCTAGATTGAAATACATCAGCTGTAAGCTGTAGAATAGCCCCTGGATAGTCGGAAATGTGAGTAAACATTGCTGTTGTACGCCACACGATCATAAAATAAATAGAATAGGCTAGAAAGAATCGTATTCTTATATTTATTTAGGCCAGCATAAACACCAATACACCATGTCATTTTCAATACATATGCGTATTGAAAATAACCAAAATTACCATCTTTGTTTTTTGAGAACTAATAAAATACTGATGCATCTTTCTGGCTAGTATTCTCCCGATCGCCAAGTCACGGTTTTACATTAGCGAAATTCGTGAAAAAAGTAAAGTAAATCCACAGACGTACAGCTACTGTCTTTTTTCATTATGGTCGGATTTTGGTTTAAAACATTTTATGTTTTAAATACTACTACTACTACTCCTACTACCAAGGTCTTGTTTACTCATTGTAAAGGCCGTTTAGGCAGCATGCAGCAATTAGCAATCAATCATCCAACCTACCAGTGACCGTTTCTTCTAAGGGGAAGAATTTCGTCATGTATGTAATTCAAACGTTTATGAAAACTTATATTATTTGCGTTTGTATGTCATTTCAGTTATGCGTTATATTTTATGGTGGTGTTGTTTGATTATGATGTGTAGCACATGAAATTCATATGTACAACACAGTAATTACTTTAAAATTAGTAAAATGATCTAAATGTGTACACAGACATACACATAGGGCCTGGCCCCTAGGCTTAGACATATTCAATGACATAATCCAGCAGAACAAACCTCGATTACGACAAGTTAGTTAAACAAAAAGATGGTACTTCATGATGCCACATTTTGTTGTCGGATGTTTCATGGGAAAATTCTGATTTAAATTATGAGACTGCACTTCAAAATTTAAGAATTTACTCGGACATTCTGGCAATTTTCTAACTGATTGCAAAACAGTACAGCTCGTCATGCTAGAAGCGCGGAAACGCTATATCAACCTGTATTTGTAAAGGTATCTTTATCGATGAAGAACCTCAATTACGACAAGAAATCTAAACAAATATATGGTAATTCATGATGCCACATTTTGCTTGTCGGATGTTTCATGGGAAAATTCAAATTCAAATTTTAATTGTTTCAAAATATAAGAATTGACTGGAACATTCTGGAAATTTTCTACGTGATTGAATACGCCTTTTTCACGAATCGGTAGACATCTTGAAGTGATGACAAACATTGCGAATCAGCGGTGCGTAGCCAACAGAAATAAGATAAGCTTTTGGGCGGATTTTTTGACATCATGTTATTTAAAAAATCATTACTCTATAACGGGGCGTCGTATCCAAAAATAAATTCCAGCAAAATGTTCTTAAAAGACTAGTCTACACCACTATATGATTGAAAAAAAATTGAAAAATTTTGTTGACCTCTGAAATCAAGATTGAAAAATAAAAGCCTATCTCAGTAGTGTATTAAAATACACATCTAGATGTGTATAAGAGACAGCTAATATAGTATAATATAATATAAAATAATGTCTGTAAACTGGTAGACTTAGAAGTTGCATTACACCTAACTGTATGATGGTTTGCTTTATAAAACATAACTTGTACTTTGTAATAAGAGAAATATGTATATTATCGCTACTTGGAACAGTAACAACTCGAAAGTCCTATGCTACTGCACTGTAATGCATTGGCCTATTTTAATACACTACTATTAGATAGGCTTTTCTTTTTCAATCTTGATTTCAGAGGTCAAAACAATTTTTCAATTTCTTTTCAATCATATAGTGGTGTAGACTGGTCTTTTAAGAACATTTTCCTGGAAACACTTTTTGGATACGACGCCCCGTTATGGAGTTATGATTTTTTAAATAACATGATGTCAGAAAATCAGCCCAAAAGCTTATCTTATTTCTGTTGGTTACGCACCACTGATTCGCAATGTTTGTCATCACTTCAAGATGTCTACCGATTCGTGAAAAAGGCGTATTGCAAAACAATAGGCTTACAGCACGTTGTGCTAGCAAGCGTGGAAACGCTGTATCAACCTGTATTTACATCTCCCTGCATGTACTGTGATAACACTCCGAATCAAGAACAACTTGAACTAACTTAATGTTCTGTACATACTATGATAATGATTCCACAATATGATGATAGTTATATTAGTAAATAAACTTTTATTTTAGCAAAACTAGTAATTTACCTTCGAATCAGCTCACACCCCAACAAACACTTTACAGGAAGAATTTCTTCTTTTCTTACGCATGTGCAATGGCCTGTCGACCGAAGGCGCCTCTGCTCCATTATTGCGCGAAATGTATTAGCGACTGGCAAGATAGACTATCATTTCTTTTCCATCCCCCACCACATCCACCACAAACTGTAGTTCACTTTTTGAACAGCTTTGACATGTAGGCCTAGGCCTACTATAGTTAGAGATCAGTGGTTACGGGTGGTTACGGTGTTGATGAGGGGAATTGTTGAGATATTTGCGTGGTGAAATAACATTTGAACAGTGGTTTGATGGGTTTGGCACAAGGTACTCATTTTTATATTTTCAATGATTTCTAAGTTGTAGGCCTAGGCCTACATAATGAATGACGCTGAAAAAGTACGTATCAATGTGATAATTCCTCCTAGCCTTGCCTTGACTAGGGCCTGCCAGTGTAGAAATGGATTGGATAGGCTAGGGCCTAGGCAAGGCTAGCATGGTTTGTTTACAATCTGTAAACTGCAACCAAGAAATACACCTAGGCTAGGCCTACATTGTCTTGTGAAATGGAGTCATGGCCTAGGGTCGCGAGCAGGGGCGGATCAAGAATTTTTCAAACGGGCAGGGAGTAGGCTAGGTAGGGGGGACACAACAGTTTAAAAATAGATAAGCGAATAGGCCTAGCACATAAACATTGATTTGCATTGAAATTTTAAAAATTCAGTGGCAAAACGGGACCCCCCGCCACCTTACTGGATCCGCCCCTCTAGCGAGATGTTTCTGACATAAAGAAAAAAATACGAGATACATCCAGGCATAGTAACTACGAAGACGAAAGCTAGGTAGGGGCCTATTATTATTGTCAACCCAAAATCTCCTCCTAGAATCAAATCTCATGGTTAAACTGCTGCCAATCTCTCCATCATTGTTTCATACATTTACAAATTTTGAGTGGCAGATTCAATGGGGACCCAGCCTCCACCCTCCCACCTAATTTTATTTTTAATTATAAAAAATGGATAAAAAATATATTCAAATTTTAAGTCTGGGGGTGCCATTTCTGGCCATCTAGGTGCCGTTTCGTTATCATAAATTTTCTTACCTCAGCCCCAACCATGGTGGGGCTAAGGTGGTATTAACACCCTATCTGTGAAGGACATTCCCGGTACCCCATCTGTTTCGAATCACTGGATCAGTCATTCCTCCATATTATAAAATGAAACTTTCAGCACAAGATATCGAAAGTTTGTTGTACTTTGTTAAGTAAATAATAATCAAAACAATTTTTTTTGGTATGACAATATTATGCCCTGGGTCACCACAGAATGTGTATTCTGAAAATGGGTCACTAGCTCTGTAAGTTAATGCGTACTGCATGAGCACAAATCAGCATACGCACAGCTTAATGTAAATACGCACACGGTACTGATCATATCACTATGACAACCGATGACTGCTACAACAGTTGATTATCAAAACTTACATTAAAAGACATTGATTGACTTATTAAGCAATTAGTAGAGCTGCAGGCCCTCAGGATATTTTTTCAAGCATTAAATCTGACCTTCTTATAATAATTTTCCTATAGTGTACTATGCGCGGCTCTACTAATTGCTTAATAGTTTGCAGACCAATGACGCACACTGGTGCACCACACATGGGTTCGTCTGTCAGTATTCTGATTCCGGTAACTCTTGGGAGCGAACTCAGTGCTATGCCAAAGATAAGGAAGTACACAGAAACTTTGGATACTGGATTGTTTTGGTGTGTAAGAAATATAGAAGCTACATGGATAAAATTCAAATATGAAATTGCTACATATTTAGGATTTGATAAATTAAGATGTAGGAAATAGTGTAGCTATGTGTGTACGGATGTGCAATAATATGCATAAACTGTATTTTATGTGGCCCTAGCATAGCTTACCTAAAACTTAATGAAACATAAGAATAATTGTAAATTGAATTGTATCTGCATGGAAAACTTGATCTTTTCAACTGCATTTGAAGGAATTACTGGAAGATGTGGATAAGTTAGAAGATGAGACAACATGCATTGATGAGGCCACAACTAGTGGTTAACAAGAGCAACAAGATGTCCCCAGCAGTGGTGACAGTGATGAGGAGGATGACAGAGTAACATTGTCATCTTATGCAGTTGGTAATAATCACATATTCCTTTGATCGATTGATTTTTAGTAATTTAAACGTCAAGAAATATTGTTTTCAATTTAGTAATGATTGATTATAATTATTTAGGAGGACATAATCAGGAGGATGCAGTGATGTAATTATGGTACAAGGGTGTGAACAGGAGCACCCAGTTTTAAAGTGTTCTACTCAGTCTGAAGCTAATTTATGGTCTTCTAACCATCTTTACTAACATCCTCCCCCTTCCTCCCTTGCACATCTTTTAAATAATCCACTCATATTATTTGGAGTTTGCCAAAGTCATCACCCACCCACACTTAATTATATTAACCATCCATCCATCTTAAACATCACCATCAATCTTGTTTTTTGCATTTCAGTTAAAATCCTAAACAAAAATCTTAATCAGCATCTTCTTCAGCTTTATCATTTGTATCATTGTTATTAAATTATTTTGTTTATCATCATTATCTTCACCAAATGCTGGCACCAGTGCAATGTCAGGGGGCAATTTAGCACAAACTGATTGACTCTCCGTCATCCATCACCACTTGTCATCAGGATAAAAATATTTTATTTTTACATTGTTTTTTCAACATCCTAACCCATAAAATATCTTGGTAGCACTTCAAATTATTTGTAATGATAAAACATTACCGTATATGGTTACACATAGGCCTATCAGACCAACCTTACTATTATTTAATCTGTGTTCAGTCATTTATTTGTTTATATCTCCATGATTGAGGTCATAAAATGTTGTGTATATGCATCCTTGAAATGCAGAAGCATTTGTATTTAAATTAATTGCTAATAAACTGTGCGGTGCTTATTAGATAGTGGTGCTTAGTGAAAAGAAAAAACAATGTTTGACGCCTACTTAACTGCAAAAGTAATTTTTTTTTAGTTGATGAAGCAATGACATCAACAGGAATTGTTGGGGAGGATTCATTTACTTTAGGAGCACCAGGTATGTGAATTATTCACAGATATTAATTGTAAACTAATTTTTAGCAAGGTTTGTATTTAGTCACATGAATCAACACCATATCATTTACAGTCACCAGCCTCCTGTGCAATCTCCATGGTGCTAAGGATTGAGCTCGAGCTTCTACATTTTAAAGAAATAAAGAATACATAAATAAACGCAATCAATGATATTCTTATAAAGATTGATAACTTATAAAAATGAAAGGATCTCTTCAGATGTAGATAATAACAATAATAATAAACAGTAAAATCATTTACATTATTACATCATTAAATGCATGCAATCACATATAAGACTTACCATGCCAAAACCAGCATCTGTGATAAAACCATGAAAATTGACTTTTTAATGTATTCATATTCTCCACATATAAGCTTTACCATGATAGGTCAGTTACTGGAAATTTGAATTGATACTATTGCTAAATTTATGAGTAAAAGTATTAGGGAGCAGCTTAGATCAGTCGGCTAATCTGGTGGTAGCTGCTGTGTGTGTGCTGAACCGTGGAGATCTCTAGGTCCGCGGTTCAATTCCCATCGCTGCCTCTCCTTGTGTTTCAGCTAGAGAACTGAAATATATGTCACAATAACACACGGTCTTTCGGATGAGACGTTTAAGCCGTTGGACCCGTGTGCATTATCGCCCATTGTCTCCCGGTGTACTGCCCAATCACCACCAGAAGGATCCCACTGGAAATAAGTCTTCTTCTACAATACTGCCACTTTCTTATGCTTCTTATTCAGTTTAACAATTAGCAATATATTTAACTTTAAAATGCAGCACTGATTTTAATCCTTGAAATAAATTGTTTTAATTTCTAATTAATCATAGTTTTTTTAAATTATATTTCAATTGTTAATTAATGAATTATTGTAAGTCAATTAGTCACTTTGTATATACTGATGATATATTTTTCTAAATTAATATTTTTTACCGTATCAATAATATATTATTACCTCTGAAATATTGTTGTAATCAATGCCTGGATTTGAGCTGTTTGTTTTCATTTTTTTTTTGTATTTTGGTTGGTAATATATTGTAGGTTAAATGTAGCTTAAGGGTTTTATAACATTTTTTGTTATTTGCTTGCTTCCTTTTAATTGTCAATTTTGAAATCTAATGTTAATAAATATTTTGAAACAATTATTTAATTAATTTGTACATACGGTAATTACTGTCATATTCTTCTAAATTTATATTTTTGTGTTGTATTTTTGTATCTTTATTTAAATTTATTGTGTGCCCAGATTCTGTTATATACACAAAAATCACTATCATGATCACTGTGCGCGAAAACAGTTGTACTATAGTACTTGGCTATGAGTCATCCATGTGCAGTACACATATCCAAATACTGTCTACCAGTTTACTGCTCAATATAACAAATAGTTTTTCATTCAATATCTTTTGTTGACATTAAATTAAAATTTTACACCGTACAGTATTTCTTTAAAATTGCCATACAAAATAATAGCAAATTCAGTTGAATGCTTGATGTTTAAATGATTTTTTATATTTGCCATTCAGTTCCTATTAATAGCTGCCCATCTACACCCGATAGGACATATATGAGTGGATGAAACTGGCAGAGATGTGTCTAGAACAGAACGATACAAGACAGGCTATTAACTGCTAAACTAAAGGTAAGGAAGTACCATATCTTGGTAATGATAAAGAAGGTTAGGGTTGGCAATAGTTAAGCACACTTACCATTACCAAGATAGTGTACAGTACCAATATTCCTAGCCGCTGCCTATCAAATAAGTGAAGATTGCACTTTGAAACTTTGAATTTCAGATAAACATGAGCTCCCTCTAAATGTAATTTTTTCAGGTATTATCTTGTTTACCCTAGACTTAATAATGATCTTACATATTTACCTTGAACAGAATTTTTTGTCAAATATTTAACAACAAAAAAAAGCAGGAGTTAAATTCTTAATGCCTTCTGGCCATTGAACACTTCTGGGCCAAAACTGAGCAGTGACAACAAAACTGTGGAATGCCAGTTCGATAACTGCATTGAGGCAAAACCAGCAGAACATTGGTCTTCAATGGCAACGAGCAAAGTTGTATGAGAAGATTGGCGATCACAAAAAGGCCATCGAGTCGTACCAGAAAATTGTTGATCTATTGCCAATAGAACAAGGGGAACAGTGTTTACAGATTGCAAGGGTCATGGCTAGGGTATGTCTTGTAAACAGCTTTCAGCTTGACCAATAATTTTATTATTTATTATTTAGAGTTTACAATGTGAGGAAATCTAGAAAAAAACATTTAAATACAACATGTGTTGAATCCGATCCCTTAATATCAGCGGGTACTGCAATATTCAGAATGTATAATTAATGTTATTTTTCATTTGCGATTTATGTTATCGATGTTATTGGTATGTTATTTTTATTATCTTGTCTTTTTGTCTCATCTTGTCTCGTTTGTATTCTGGCTTCATTTGTTTTGTTTAGCTGGTCCGTCACAAGATTTGATTTTAAAATTTTTCGGGCAATTGCCTTCTTCATTTGCTTTTTCTTTTTTCCCCTTCGAAAAAATAATAATTTTCAAAATATGTTTCATACATTGTACCCATTAATTTAGAGGAAGAAATTAAATGTTTCAAATGAAAAACAAAAAATGTATTTTAATTTTATTCGTTAATTCTAGGCCTGATGCATTGGCAAACCTTACAGGGTGCTTTAAACTTTATTGTAGTTCACTTTATGCTATGCATCTTTCCCTGAAGTTTGAATGAAATATAACAACAGGTGTTTGTTTTAATAGAGTTGCCACTTGAATAAGGATGTACACTCGGCCATTAACATCCTGGAACAAGCAGTCTCCAAGCATCCATCTCTGATCACATCTGAAGGTTAGTAGACTGTATTTGTCACAAAGTGTACTAGCTATAACACATAGCGGTAATGATAATACTGGAACGCTAACTCGAAGGCATTCGATGTTCAAAATACGCAGAGCTGTGTGTCCGTACCATCCAAGATGGCTGCCTGCATAGTCAACACTCTAGTTGTTTAATAGCTCTATGGTATAACATAAAAGCAAACCAGTAAGTGGATGTATTTCCACACTATAATAAACTCCTGCTCGACCAAGTTTTAGTATATGTTTCAATGCATAACTTTATTGAAAAGCATTGGTGATGTTTATTTAAAAAAAGTAATTTTGCGCTGTGAAAATGGCTTGGTTTCCCAACCTCGATGTCGGAGATTCAATCCTTTGCTGTGCATTTTGCTTGTGTCTTTGAGCAAGGTACTTTATCTACATTGCTTTAGTCTGCAAATTGCTGGGGGTAACCTGCGGTGAACCAATGTCCCACCCAGGGGGAGAATCATACTCTCACTCGCCTCTCGCTACTTGAAACTGGGCATAAGCTCCAGCCCATATGAGTCCTGTGGCTTGGCAATTATTGAATTTACTTAACTAGTTCAGAATCTCTACTTGCTCATTCCACTCGCCCGTCGACGAAGCATTATGGTAGTTGTTCTTTTTTTTGGGCTTCTGTCTTTCTTTGGAATGCTCTGCCTATTACAATCCGACAGGCAACTTCCATTGATGATTTTAAGGCAGCTTTAAAAACTCACCTTTTTAGCTTGTATTTTTCTTAATTTTTTTTCCCGAATTTTATTTTTACTGTTAAGCGCATTGTAAGCGCATTGAGGCTTTAGCATAATGCGCTATATAAGCCAAAATTATTATTATTATTATTATTTTGACCTAATGGAAGCATTTTAAAACTTTTAAAATATAGACTCAACAAAGTTTGATTAAACTTTATTTGATAATGTGCTGTATGACTTTTAACTGACATGGAAAGACATAATTTGTTTGATCAGATAATATTATCTGAACCAAGTACATAGTCTTCAAGGGTGGACTGCTAGTTTACACTAAAAGGGGATCTGAACCATGTGACTTTCAGGCTCCCAATGTAAAACATCTAGTACTGTAAGGTAACAACAGTTGTGCACAAGCTAGTTGAGTACATACAGTACTGTCTCTAGATACTGTCTCTCAGACTTCTTCTAACAAAGTTCAGCATTGGAGAGAAATATGTCTGTCAAACTGAACAAATAAGATGTGATTTGTTTGATCAGATATCTGAAGCCAGTACATCTGAACCTAATTTTCTTTTTAAAATGGCAGATGTGAATATGTTGGCTGAACTACACATATGTCAGAAGCAGCACCAACGGGCGTTACAAGTGATCTGTGATCATTGTGGCGTGCAGATGACCTCACGTGACTCTACCGCCATCATGGAACAAATCACCCAAGCCGAGACTGACTCGGGGTAAATGATAATAACATATCCATCTTATATAGCGTATCATTCCAAGACTTGTATAATGCTTAATGTTTAATACCCTGCATAAGCTTGAATTTATTAACCCCATCAAGGAGGTTATGTATTCACCACTGTCTGCTTGTCTGTCTGTTAGCAAGATTACGCAAAACTAATAAATGAATCATCATAAAATTTGGTGTAAATGGTACATAATATTCAAGAAAGAGAGGATTCAATTTTGGGAAGAAAAGGTCAAAGGACAGTATGAAAATCATGGAAATTTCATTTTTTAAATTTATTTTTTTATTACCAATTCAACACAAAAATAAATATACACAATGGATAAAATTGCCTGGAGAGTATTTGAGCAAGACTTGGACAAGGCCCAACATCAGTGGTGGTCCACTCAGATCTCCAGGTCAAATGATAAAATAATACAGAAAAAAATTAAAACAATATAAAAAGCATGAATTAAATATAAAATTATCAAGAGGGCTTTCAGTTTTCAATAAATTTTAATTTAATGTTTTTTGTAATAATACTCCTAAAAGTCTTCTATACCTCATGTTGATTAATTGTGTTGATTAATTTCTGTTTCCCGTATTCACATTTAGATTGTTGTTTTAAATAGATCAGAAGCTCCATCAGTAGATGTGATGGTTGCCGAGGAATTACCGATCGATCTGAGAGTGAAGCTTGGCGTGTGCTTAATTTATGCGAAATATCTGCAGGCATCGAGGGCAGTATTGCATGATTTGTTTGACCAATCAGTAGATGACTTTGGGGATCTGTTTTTTTACGTTGCAGAGGCTTACCTTGAAGTTGGTAAATATTCAATGAAGTGTATTAAGCCCTGTCCACTATCAAATTGTATTTGACCTGTGACATGCCTAAATATGGTCATGATGACATCACATTATCACCATATATAGGCACATCATAACTATATATGGACATATTACTATATTTTACTGTTGAAATAAGAGTGAATTTTAAGGATGGGCAAGTGATTAATTAAGGCTCAATTACCTGTAGTTAAATGTACCAGATGCAGAGGATCAAGTGACTGACAGACTAGAATCAACATTGTCGGTGACTGTTGGATCATTCCAGCATGGAGGTATAAAAATTCCAGGTGGCTGATGATGTTGACTGGCCTTAAACTGTCATCAGAACAGGTCACAGTTAGAAGTTTGAGTACCATTTCAGGTTTCATGGTCATAAATTTTCACACCTGAGCCCCACCCATAGTGGGACTGAATAGGTCTAAACCCTCCTTTTCTGTAATTCTCTTCCTGGGGCCTCGTTATTTTGAATTTTTTGAGCCGCCACTGGGTACCTTGTGGGTTAATTAATGTCAGTGCCTTGATTGCAGTTACATTGCAGAAAAATAAAAGTACTATCATTTAACCAACAATAAGATTGACATAATTTTATTTCTATAGGTTGTTTCAATGATGCAAAACCTATTATTGCAACTCTAGTACAGAGCGAGGGGTACAATCTCGCCGCAGTGTGGCTTCGGTATGCAGAGTGTCTGAACTCGTTAGAAGAAAAAGAGCATGCTGCAAGTGCATATAGGCGCGTACTGGAACTAGCGCCCTCGCACATCGATGCTCGTTTGGCGCTATCTGCAATTGAACAGCAGCTTGGTAGATCTCAAGCAGCCCTTGATGTCCTCTCTCACGGTATTGTAAAATCTTCTTTTGTATTTTAAAAGTTCAACATTTTAATTTGGCAAGTATACCTTTTAGGGTAAACCTTCCAACTGACCTGGAGAGAAGGCTTGTATTCAGGGAACCTCTTAACAAATAGAATACTGTACAACAACAAACAGGAAAAATCAGTGCTTAAATAAAAAAGTACAAGCAACCAGCATTAAGTTGAATAAGTTATTTAATATATAATACATTATATTCAAAATATAACATTTTTGCGATATCAAAAATTACAATTAGCAGTGGAAAGAATAATAGTAATTGTAATTAATTTGAATACAATGCCAGAAGAAAGCAATTTTTTATACAATCTTTTTCAATTTTGTTTTTTTAATTTAATTTTTTTAATTTACAAATTCTTCTAATTGCGAATTAACTTTTTTTTATTTTTGTAAGAATGTGTGCATTTTTATAATATAATAATTAAATATTCTGAATTTGAATGTTCATTAAATAGTTAAAAACATTGTAATACATTACAATGATTGGATAGATAACTTAACCATAATTACAATTTCGATGATTCTTATTGGTTGACAGAAACACAGATGGAGGATGAGGATTCGTCAACAGAAAAAGACATACAGCTGATCCACCAGAAGTGCATGTTGTTGTACTCCCAAGGCGATATGCGCATGTTTGCTAAGCAAGGACTCAGAATGATGGCTCATCACTTCTCTGATACTTTTTACCACAACGAAAATATCTCAAGTAAGATTGAGTCACTTTTAAACTCTATGTCACAAAAACATGTGACATGCCTGTATGGTTTTGATTTTGGTAGTTTTGATTTTTGTAGTTTAGTTGTCTCTCTCCACCCAAGAGTATAAATGGGTAGCTTGTAGGATGATGTGGCATTGAATGTATGAATCTGGTTTCTTAATATCGTTACGCTATTGTTACAGTGGTTTACTGCAGTCTTCATACTAGTGTAGTTGTCCCAGATACAATCGGAAAGGCTCCCTGAAACGACCAATCAATCAGAATCACCGAAAGTTGTCAGAAACCAATCCAATGCCTGTATCGACATTAAATTATAAGCACGACTAGCTCTTTGCAAAAGGCGCAGGATTAATCCTAATATTATTATCACATATTACTTGTCCATTAGCGGACTACATTTTCTTTTGTTTGTATGTTATACTTATTACTCTTAATTATACCACAGATGATTTGAAAACACGCAGAAAAATAAGGATGTTAAAATATCAACGTCACTTACGAATACTGACGGAGGCTGAGCCCTGTAATCTGATAGGGGACGACAGTCTGATCGCGAAAGAGGTCTGGTGGGAATTATTCAAGAAGGTATCACAGGCCCTGGCAAGCTGTGGGGAGTTCACAGCGCTGCATCATCTGCTGTCGTCAGCCATGTGGTCAAATCAATATGCAAATCATCCACTAAAGTTGAAGGTGATTCAGATTATGATTATGCAATCATTTTTTTTTAAAACTTTCAAGACAATTTATCTTGTTAATATGATTGTTAACAAATTAGGTTTTTGAAAAAACTCTCAAATATTTAATTAATCATTAAAATGGATTAAATAAGTTACATAATAAGATACACAGATCAAAACAGTTCTGTCTTCTCTGTTTTACAGTAGTGGCGTATCTCGGCTAATAAGTGGTACACGGATGTGGGGGGGGGGAGGGGAATGGTGGGTGCTCAATTCCCAGGAGTAAGCAAAAATCTCCTGGAATATGTGATGTTTTTTTTTTATTCTAAACATTATTAACATGTTATTGTAAGTATATTGTTGTGATTATATGGAGTTGAATTGCTATTTTTTTGTAAGCGTTATTTTTATATTTAGGTGTTTTACCAAGTGTACTCTTATGTGTAATTATTTTTGTTGTTTAAATCTATTTTTGTTGTTTAAATAAGTTTATTAAATTATTATTAATTGTTATATAAATCTAAACAAAAATTTAAATCCAAATTGTTTTATTTTACAGGAAATTGGACATATGATGATATTTGCAGCGTATCTCAGCGGTGATTTTCTAAACCAAAAAGCAAACTGGTATTTAAGAAATGCCTGCAGAAAGGTAAGTAGCAATGATAATCATTCAGTAATAATAAAAAGTAATAATAAAATTATTACTAAACCTACTGATGAATTTTCAGGCATCTTGTTGATATACATTGCAGTCAAAAAGTGGGGAGGGGAACATGTCCCCATCATCTCCTCCCATGATCACATCATAGATCATATGACAATCATTGCATGAGTATAATCACATGATAGTAATGACAATGATGATATCATTTGATATTAACTACAATACAAGTTATACGATGGTAACCACGTGAAGATAATTACATATGGGTTGATATACTGTTCGACCTGTGGGTATTATTCAGGATGGTGATTACATGCAGCCCTGGAATCTGCTAGGATTGATGATGGCCCAACATCATGACATGAAGTTCTTGATGCGGTTTTGTTTTCGTCTTACAATAGGGGTAAGTGAGGAGGAACGTCCAATATTTATATTTTAATTGACATCACTCTTGTACATTTTAATACTGCTTTCACCATGCATTCATTTAGATTTAGGCAAGTTCAACTGTACTTAAATTCAGTGCACATCCAGATTGTAATTTCTTCTTAACTTCACTTGCAGATAAATACTTCATTATGTCAGAGTCTTGTTTATTTAATATAATATTATGTTTAATTGATTTACAGAAATACCCTGACAGCTTTGCTCTTGCCCTGTTGAATGGTCACCATGCATTTCATAGGGGAAGTTACAAGCATGCACTAGGTAATTTCATGTAACATTTAGAACCCTTAATAATTAATTTCATTAATCAAATAATTAATAATATTATATATTAAATAATAATTATTATTAATTACTGTAAAACCTCCAATCGATGCCCTTAATCTCTAGAAGAGCCCATCTCAAATTGAAGCCCCCTCTTTAGTTTGCAGAAGTAGCCTCAAAAAGAAGCCCATTTTCAAACAAACAAAATAACTTAAAAACACACTTGGACACAGTAGTTTAGGTAATTTAATGCCGGTTAATACACTCCATGATACAAACTGATGTTACAGTGGCCCTATTTATTGGTTTATAGTAGTAATTCCTAAAATATACAGCATTCATTTTGAAAAGAAGTCTCCCTCTTTACTGTGCAAAAGTAGCCTCGAAAAGAAGGCCATCCAAAGATCCCTTAAAAACAGTAGCCCGGGGCTTCTATTCAAGGTTTTACGGTATGGCAACTAATATCATCTCAACTAGTGCTATTTTCTGCTTTCTTACTATTTTAGGCGAGTATGTGCGTGGGTACAAGATGGACCCAGACTCCGCCATGACAAACCTCTTCATCGCTCTAACATTCCTTCATATTGCTTGCCAAAAGTTTCCTACAAAGCGACATATGTTGATAATGCAGGTAAGATGCCATACAAAATTACTGTTAAATAAAAATTATTAAAATTTGATAAAAGCAATTCATCTTTAATTAAGTATAGCCTAGCAATATGTAGTATGAGACCAACTTTGAAAATGTGGTACAAGACATCATGGTTCAGTATTTCAAAGTGATGGTGAAAAATGTTAGTTTCAACAACTTATTAATTTGAGTTGATATTAGTTTATTACAGGTTTTTGATTTATGGATTTGTTACTTGGTAGATTATTGATTGTTTGATTAATTTAATTTATTAAATAATTTGTCAATTTATTAATTCATTGAACGATCAATTTATTGATCTATTGATAGATTGGCATTGTTCAATTGCTTCTTTTTTTAAAATCCTGTTTAAAATTAAATTTTTGCTTTTTTTTATTTAAATTTGGTAGTTTGTAATTTTAAGCTTTTGTATAATTATTTCTAATGTATTTTGATTGGATTTATATAAGTTATCCTTTCGTCTTTTGAAATGTTGCTTATTGGGGCTTTGGCTCTCTTAAGTATACGGACTACACCTCTTCTTAGTTCTTGGGCTTTTTCTTTATCAACGAGTTGTGAACATGCAAATTAAAAATTAGTAATTACATGTATTTCTTTAAAGGGTAAGTTTCGTGGTGCAACCGCGAAATTCAGACCTTTAGTTAGTACATCAGTTGCTTGTGTAGATAAATGTTTTTTGGATACATTGATCACCCATCTAATTGGTCTATTTATTGATTTGTCAATCGATTGATTGTTTGATTGATTGATTGTTTGATTGGTTAGTTAATTGATTGTTCAATTGGTGTTTTAATTCTTTGGTTAACATATTGATGGAGTGATTGAATAAATGATTGATTGCTTTATTAATTGAATTGATAAGTGTACTTGATTAAAATCCCAAATAACTGATGGGATCTTTCATGTTCACTTTTTTCTTTTTTCAAAGACAGTTGCATTTTTAAAAGAATATGAAAAGCTAAGAGGTGATACCCAAGAAACCAATTACAACATCGGTCGTGCAATGCATCACTTGGGTTAGTTACGTTCACAATTATTTGCTAAGAAAAAATACAGTGACAAGTCAAGAAGTGACTCTTTAGCTTGATGTTTGCCCTCCAATCCCAGGGTCCTGGGTTCAAATCCTGCAATGTTGATGGAGTGGAGCTGGAGCTTGGTGGTTAAGGTGCTTGCCTTCCAATCCCAGGGTCCTGGGACAGCAAAGATTATTTTTTTCTGACAACTGAAAAATAGTCTAAGCATCACATTATTATAAGCTGATAAGCTGGAAATCACTCTTAAGTATATATAATATTGATCTTTTTTAAGGAAATTATTGACAAAATCAAATTTTTCAAAATCAAAAAGATTAATATTTATAATAAAATATATTATTTTTCATATAAAAATATATTATTAAAATACAATTAGTGATTTTTTTTTGTTTAAAAGTATTTTTATTTCGTTATATTTTATTGCAGAAGTTGTGCTTATATTTTTTTTTCTTAGCACAGTAGACCAGTAGATACACACACTAACTGGTCCTCAACCACTTCCATTGACAACACCGTCTTCCCAACTTCAGAAAACTCAAACCCGTTGTATTTGGACATGACCATTACACATCAAATTCAATTTTCAATGAATAAAACGATAACCCTGGTCATCTTAAAACAAAACTTATGATGTAATTTGAGCTAAATTTCAAAATTATGTCATTTAATATTCATAAAACAAACTGCAATTCAATCACATGACCACAACTGAAGCTGATGCTTATACAGGCCAATTTTTGTAGTCTGGTTAATGGACTTAGAATTTTTAAAAAATACATTCTTGTACAGCTCAATTAAGCTTCATTGCAAGAAATAAAATTGGTATCCTACTGTATGACAGTCAAACAGAGGATGAGTTATTTTTAATATGAAGTATTTTATGATATTATAACACTGAATTGTAATTCATATTTTTTTTTTTCAGGTTTATTTCATCTTGCAATACATTTTTATAATACGGTCCTAGAAACAGCACGTTGATATACAGATCCAGTGGGAATGACGATCTAGCAAACCATATGTTGATGACACATATCGTGGTATGACATGCACAAGATGTTAAATGGTTTCAGTTTAAAAGACATGATACATCCACATGGTTCAGTGGTAGAGCCTTTAGAGTAGCTTCCAATTTAGTGGATGTGGTTCGAGCCAGAAATTGGTCATGACGTATTTATCTTTTGGTTACTGTCTGTTCATCCAGATGATTGGTCCTTTGTTCATCCCAGACTTTTTTAATGGTTGGTCCTTGATATCGGAAATTAATGTTTCATTGAAACATGTATGCAACAGTGGTAAGTAGCCTTACACTCAAAGCAATGTAATGCATTGGGACTACATACAGGAATCCCGAGTTAGAAGAAGTAATTTCCGGGAGATCGGTTGAATAGCTTTCTCAGAACATCTAATTTTATTTTGCTGCTTATGGTGATAAAAATAATACAAAATAGACACAAACTTCTGTGAGACAAATGACAGTAAAAAGTAATACAATAGTAAGAACATGCAGATTTAATTAATTTGCTGGAGATGGGTTATTTTCCAGTACATTCTTGTTAGGGTGCAGAAGGACGTCCTTATTTCTGGGAGAGACTTGCAATTTGCGGGAGATTTGGGACCCACATTATAGCAGTCTCAATGCTATTTAAAAAAGAAAAGTGTATGCTTTTCAGATTTTGAATTGAATAAAAATACATTCTCAAATCGTGTCAGTGTCCACATTTGTTTGCATAACTGTAGTCATATTATAGAGTAAAAGAATGTTGCTACCCATCAAATCTTCCAAGCCACAGTAGTGTAGTTGTTTAGGTTTTCTGGTGCACATCAAGATTTCTCCGACAGCAGAGCAAGAGTTGTATTTTGGTGCGTAACGCCATCCGAGGACCGTAGGACGGGCCGGGAAAAGGTTTGGAAGGAGATGTCCCCCTCCCCAATGAGAACATTTTTTAAAATGGTTAATTTATAGAGCGCAAAATACAAAAAGTCTCTAAGCGCTATCAGGCAAGTGTAAAGATGGAACGGAAACCAAAACCACAAAATAAAAAGAAGTGAAATTTGAATACCATGCCAGCACCCAAACCGAAGTATGGGGATACGCCCTCATCGCTGGCTAGGGTTCAATCTAATTGAACTACAGTCAGCACCTGTTGAGTCTCGGATTCGGGCGCCTCCTATCCTAGTTAAGGCTAAAAAAGCTAGCTGGCATGGAAATAGGAAAAAAAAAATAAATTAAAGGGACGAGAATAAGTGGGTCTTAAGTCGTTCTTTGAAAATGGTGACAGAAGGTGACTCACGAATAAATAAAGGTAACAAGTTCCACAACTTGGGCCCAGCAACCATAAACGATCGCTCCACACAAGACTTTAACGGAAAGGATGGAAAATAAAGATTGGTTGAGTCAGTTGTTGACCGGAGGGAACGAGTGCAAGTTGCAGAACGAACCTTAATTAATTCGGAAATGTATTGTGGTGATAACTTGTGAATTGATTTGTAAACATATAAAAGTACTTTGAATTCAATACGCTGTTTCACTGGCAACCAGTAAAGACGACGAAGAGTAGGGGTGATGTGATGGAATTTAGGCTGCTAGATGCTCATACGGGCACATTGACCTAAAGATGGCATTTTTTGTATCGATGTCTAAACGATTAATTTTTTTATCCCTGACAAATCTCCACTAGCTGCCCCGCCTTACCTTTAAATTTTTACTGGATTGTTTATATTTCATTTATAACTATATATTATCAACTTTTAAAATTATTAATAATTATAACAATTATTAACATATTTAATAAAAAATTAAAACTGACAAATCACAAATAAAACGGTTTCCAATTACAAAAATTTATGATGCAGTAGACGTGTTTAATTAGAAGCTGGGGTCAACTTCAATAGATATATTTAGACTTGCTGATTATAAATCTGGTGGATGCCAAGTTAGTGAATTCTTTCATCTAAGAATAAAATTGCGGATTTTATGTGAAAGCATCCATTTTTAGGAAAAAAATACTATCATTCTGTATTTCAGTTAATTTTGGTCATACAGAATTTGTTTTGGTACTAAACTGTTCAGAAGGCCCACGTTTCTATTTGCTATAATGAAACATTCCATGCTGGAACAGAAGGGATGGAAATCTAACCACACCATAGTCATACATTTCTCTGCAAATTAGCTCTAAAATAGATCCCAACATCTTCGCAATGGATGGTCAGGTTTTACAGATTGTATAGAATATGCATGTTTTTATTTGCCGAAATGGAAAATTTGCACAAAAAAGCCTGTCTTTTACATCTAGAACATTCAGTATTATCAGATGAT
>NW_022699019.1:0-730 GCF_011630105.1 Anneissia japonica | reverse complement strand
GTTGTTATAATAATAATAATAATAATAATAATAATAATAATAATAATAATAATAATAATAATAATCGTAATAACAAAAATAACAATAATAATATAAGTAATGAACATATTTTAATTGTTAATTATTTTTGTATTTTCACACACACATATATATATATATATATATTTATTGTTATAATGTATTTTTACTGCTAGTCCATGTTCCCCCATTGCTTGGAGAGCCACTCAGACAGTAATTAATTTTACTTTTTGGTAATTCTGCCGGCTCTTGGGGGAAACATGGATTACCTTTTCGAATTTTCTGAATATTTTACTGTATTGTTATGATAAAAAAAAAGGCGAAATAAATGAAATGAAATGAAAAATGAAGTGATAAAAAAAGTAATTATATTGAAATTAACGTCTCTGTATGTATCTATATACCTTCATGCAAAATAGTCTAAATGCACTTTTTTATACATAATATATATAAATGCACTTTATATACCGTACATAATATATATATATATTTCATCATAAATGCACCTTTTATACATACCGGTACTATATTTATATTTTCAAACAATGAAACCAATTTTCATGGCTTCTTGTACATTTTTTATGACGGTTGAATCTGGATCATTAACACAAATCAACAATGTATGAAATTGAAGTTTTAATATAATCTATCTATATACCTTCATGCAAAATAGTCTAAATGCACTTTTTTATACATAATATATATAAATGCA
>NW_022699018.1:0-631 GCF_011630105.1 Anneissia japonica | reverse complement strand
GACTCGTTGTTCTCGGGACGTTTGTCCTAATAGTAATGTTTAATATAAGTGTCAAGGAAATTAAGTAGGATTGTTGGCAAAATGATCAACATTTTATTTTTATTACTCATCCTGATCTTCGCCTGGGCGAACTGGGCGAAGGTCTAGATCCGCGCCTGTTTAAGCATATTATTAACCATATTTATGAAAGTAAAGAATTTGTAATACATATTTTTCCTACATAAAAAATAGAATTTTTTTTCCACTGGAGGGCGCTGTTAATTGTATTTTTTTAAAATGTTTATAGACCTATACAATATGTCACTAATACCAGAGATCCCAATTCTCCCGAGAATTGCGGGTTTCTCCCGATTTTTGAGGCCGTCTCCCGCCCTCCCGATTTTTATTAATATCTCCCGATTTTCTTTAATATCCCGAAAATTTCACGAAAAATGTGATTTCCACGATGTCATAGAGCAATGAAACAAAATTTCTTATCTTAAGCCAATATACTATGGCGCTCGCTCAGCCATAAAATGTCATAAACAAGGCCAGGGAGTTGTTATTAAGTTGTTTATCAAAATAATAACTCAGGGCAAGGCAGGCCTAGATCCGTGGTAGAACCGACTTGTTTATCCTCCATGTTACGATC
>NW_022699017.1:0-774 GCF_011630105.1 Anneissia japonica | reverse complement strand
TTAATATCAGGATCAACGTTTTGAGTTCCGAATCAGCATTTTTTCGCGCTTTTTTCAGTTCCTTTTAGTTCCGCAAAAAGTTGAACATGGGCAACTGAAAGGAACTCAACTCAACTCAACTCAACTTGACTCATGTCGACAAATATGCGCGACTGTCAGTTCCTTTCAGTTGCGCGGAGCGCTCATGTCGACGAGTTGAGTTGAGTTGAGTTGAGTTCCGTGTCGACCTGAGCCTGCCTTTACTTGTATCAAAAAGCCTGTATTGTAAAACCACATAATGTCTATGTCCTGCTTTTATTCAGGACACTTGGATGGGCTTATTTATTTTTGTTAGTGCCCTGGATAGTACTTCTTTTGAAATGAATGTCAAAGAAACAGAAATAAACAATAAAAATAAGCCACGTTTCACAGCATTCATAAAAAATAAATCGCTACATGCAAGGCTCAAGACTACTATACATAGGATACAGAAAATAAACAAGAATTTTAAAAATAGACAAAATATATATAAATAATTTTGAATTAGAGCTGGAGGTGCTTATTAACGTTGCTCTCTTTATTGTAAAAAGAAGCTAATTTTTTATTTTGCAAGCGTAATTGCTGCGAAGCAGCCAATTCATATTCTTGACAGCAATTTGACCTCTGAAAGGTCATTGTTTGTCAAAAAACGAGTGCATAAGACGACTGAAAAGTGGAGTTTCCTTCTTTTGTTCTGCCGGGTAAAATCAATTACTTTAGGCGACGTTTGTAGACTAACCTACTCGTACCAACGTC
>NW_022699016.1:0-1431 GCF_011630105.1 Anneissia japonica | reverse complement strand
TTGTCTTGCAGTATTGGTGTAAATATATATAATGCTGTTTATATATTTATTTATTTATTTGTGGTGATCTACACTGATTTTGTTTTTGATAATGATTTGTTAATTTTTTAAATTTTTCTGTAATTGTTATAAAGATGTATTGTCCCATCCGAAATATTTTAAAAAAAATCATTTTTTTTAAATCAACTGGCTTATGTTAAAGTATCATAACATTATCATGCATAGGTATGTATTTATTTTTATTTTTATAATGCAAATGAAGGCAATAGGCGATTATATGTTGTAGTCCCACAGGATGAACCACTAACATGCACAATATTTTTGTCATGTTTTATATCATACGTGTATAGGCATGCATACCAATATTTGCAATAAATCATAAATATTTAGCTAATAGGTACAGCTCTCAACCAGTGATAAATTGTCTCTGTATTTGTGTATTTCTTCATATTTATTATGAACATTATAACATATGCCACAAAACCCCATCTGGAATAGTATATTCCTCATAAGAATAATTTTCCCATGATGAATATAAAAAGTTTAAAAATGAACAATAAATCAATATCTATATTTGAACAAATTAAATCATTTTTTATCATAATTGTTAAAATTATTGTTAATACACTATTACTGTTGGTATTATTAAAATGATTAATATTATTTGTCATTATTACTGTAGAACTTTATTATTATGCATTATTACCATTATAATTATCTTTTATTATATTTCTTTTATTATTATTTTTTGTTTCTTGCATTATAAAACAAACCCTAGAAATTGGTAGCTGGCATTTAGTTTATAATACAGTATTATTGTTCTTATTATTGTAATAATTAATATTATTGTTATTGTTTTTATTACTGTAGAACGTTGCTATTATTATTATCTATTATCATTAATTTTTTCGTATCCTTTTATTATTATTTTTAGTTCCTTCATTATAAAAAAATTTACAGATTCGTAGCTGGCATTCAGCCATCTATAGCTTAGCTTATTTCATACACAATATTCATTCATTCATCAAAAGACACTGAATTTCCTGAATACCAAGTATCCACTAAGTACGCTTTCTCATCATTAGGAGATATAATGGGTCATTATCATTATTACATTATGACCATATTAGCATTATTGGCTATCCTCTTTAGAATAGCCTATTCACACTCTGTAGACAACAAGTATAAATGTCAGGCAAGTAGTAGGCTCGGTTTTTTTCTGGTTTTTTTTTTCATTCTTCTTTCACAATTTTTTTATTTACTTGGTTCTTCACTTCTTCTGTTCATCACATTTTCCTCTCCTTTGTTTCAAACCCTGCCCGCTTCCTCTCATTTTCTCTTCCTTACTGCTCATATTTTGATTAGGAGAAATGTAGGCCTAATGAACAGTGGCATATCTAGAAATCTTGAATTGGTGGGGTGGGGGGAGGG
>NW_022699015.1:0-576 GCF_011630105.1 Anneissia japonica | reverse complement strand
TTTTCATCATATTATTTATTATAGCTATGGAGTTGGAACATGACCGAAGTCCGTTTTTGGTATACAAAATATACCTCCACAGGTTGCCGCATGCTAAAAAGCAAAAAATACTTTTGCATGTTCGGCGTTCCATACATGTACGCATGCGTACTAGGTCAAACGCAGCAGCTCCATCATCAGCAAATTGTTGCGTAGTCGGCGTTTCATACTTTACGCATGCGTACTAGGTCATTCGCAGTAAAATCACTATTTTTGCGTGATCGGCGTTCCATACATTTGCGCATGCGTACTAGGTGATTCGCCAGCAGCGAGTCGGCTCCAGCACCGAGTCGCCAGCAGCGAGATGTCACTGCAGCAAAACGTCTATCGCAGAGAGAGCGACGTATACAAATATTTGTTTTGTTCACGCCTCCGCCGCTAGCCATTATTTGTGTTTTGCAACACAGAAAAAGATAAGGGAAAGACTTTATTATAAACCGATGACGTCGATTGGTGACGTTCGTTCCACTCAGTCGAAATACACTAATCAGAATTCTTCTTTCACCACAGCCTCTTCACATCTGTCGCTAGATGTAG
>NW_022699014.1:272-780 GCF_011630105.1 Anneissia japonica | reverse complement strand
AGAAAGGACATGATCGCATGGGAACGATCAGCAAGATTCTTGAACAGCCAAGATCATATATGGTTAATACCGGTGAAACGCAAATAAGAAGAAACAGAAAATATCTGCTTCCTGTAACAGAAAACAAGCCGATACAAAAAGCTGTTTATATACCATTACAATTCCAGGACACACAGCCGATACACAACCCAATTATACTGTCTCTTATACACATCTCGTGAAGAACTACCACAAAATCCAACACAGATTCAGCCAACAAGAACCCGAAGTGGACGAACTGTCAAACCAAATCCCAAATACAATAGCTCTATGTTTGCACAGTAATTAAAAAAAAAAAAGAAATCAAGCGTTGATTGAACATTGATTGGATTACTGAACGTTGATTATTGAACATTGATTTGATTGCTGAAAGTCGATTATTGAACATTGAATGAACATTGATTATACATTGATTATTGAACATTGATTGAACATTGATTGAATTGCTGAACATTGAATGAACATTAAT
>NW_022699014.1:0-193 GCF_011630105.1 Anneissia japonica | reverse complement strand
TTTAAGATATTAATTAATATGTTAGAAAAGATCACAATTGAATGAATAACACAATCACACTTTTGACTTAAAACGTTTTATTGTTATCATGTTTAAAATAAATAAAAATAAAAACCTAAGTCATAGCTAGCGACAACTTCTGGGAGAAGAGCCGAACAACGACTCCGATCCTCATCAAAGAAACTATCATGAT
>NW_022699013.1:0-1066 GCF_011630105.1 Anneissia japonica | reverse complement strand
AAATAAAAGCTCATCAATAAGCCAAAAAAAAAAAAATATATATATTTTGATAAGGGAGGATATATTCTCCTGATACTTTCTTGATAAATTGAAGCAACACAAAAGTGTCTAGTGGTATGCTGCAAGCAAATAACACAATATTATGGTATATGGTTGCCATAAAAACCATCAAACAATATTGAAAATACTTATTACCATTCTTAGGCCCACTATAATTTATTTTATTATTTTACTGTACCATTATTACAAATTAATTATTATTGTAGGGCCTATTTATTTCTATCAAACCTCTAGGACCATGGTTCTTGAAACATCCCGTGTGTAATATTAAATGATACACAGAGGCTATAGTTAGAACTCAACTAATAACATTTTAATACTTCTCCGCCGTCAGCGTGGTAGTTGCAACTGCGCTCAACAGAGGGCGCTACATAGGATATCACATTTCTCCTTTTCTTTAAGAGATCTCTAAATTTATCCACTTTAGCTAATCTATAAAATCTAACTTTTAACGCAACTATTAATATATAACTATTTTAATTAAATCGTCCATTGTTGTCTTTCTTTTATTAACTAGTTCAATAGACTTTAGCGATTGGTATTTTCTGTGATTTACTATACTGTAGTACATTGATTTTTCTCTGCTGGATGTATTTCCTATAGTAATTGCATTAAGTATTTAACAGCTTAAATCGTAACATAGGTTTATTGATTATGTGGTTTGGAATAATTTATGAATGCATGCATTTTCTGTTCTTTAGTGGTTATATAGTTTTTATATAGCTTTTGATAATTGATGATCTGTATTGATATATACAATAATTTAGTTTATAAGATATAGTCTTTCAAGTATGTAGGTCTCTGTCTATTCCTTTGTTGTCTGGTTATCGGTGTTGTTGGCGTTGGTGTAGGTTGTGATTGGTCCATGTTTTCATGGTTTGGTTGGTGCTCCATTTCATTTATGGGTTGGTGTGCCTCTAGTAGTACTTCTCTCTCCAGTCGTCCGTTTCATTCTCTAATTCACTGTCAGGATTTTGTATAAATGCATTTGCAAGTTTGAATTTGC
>NW_022699012.1:0-1698 GCF_011630105.1 Anneissia japonica | reverse complement strand
TTTGTAACTGGGAAGTATTTTAGAAGGTGGTGGTGCAAAAGTGCATTAGCACCTAAATATTTTTCCATATTTTTCAAGAAATACCCAATCATTTATTTTTCTATTTACATTTAATTTGTTGTTTGTTGGTCTACTGAAATAGGCTATAGTGATAGCTCAATTTAATTGATCGTATTTTATAAGTAGGTTCTACATAACCCCCTTTCCACAAACACACACAGGTACACACCTTCATGTACTGTTTGCATGTCAGTGATGACGTCATAAGAGCCACTATCTGATCCATTGACATCGGATAGTCAACTGGATGAATAAATGAGCCACGTTGCTCATACCCGTGTACATATTCTGTGAGATTGCTATTTGGTGTGACAATTGTCTTTCCTATTGACATTAAAGAAAAAAGATTATAATTAGATAGACACCTATAGTATAATATAAAAGGTTATTATTCCGAGTTAGTTACAAAAAGCAATGGCTATATAATATTTAGTTGCAAAGCTTAAAGATATGCTCTCCTATGTAAGTCATCATGGTTCCGACATTTTATAACCCAGACTTTTTAGAACCCATACCAGACATTTAGAAACTGCAAAGCACAAATGGACACTTTAAAAGGCTTATATTAAAAAATCTCTTCCCATCAAATATTACATATTATTTTAGTTTTATATTTACATTTAAACGTAATTTAACATAGACATAGTGGTACAGTAGTAGTAAACAACAGAAATGTGGACATATACATCATTCCAACACAACATGGACACCAACATTCTTTGATGGGTTGATAGATAGTGATACGGCACTCTCAGTGTATTACATTAATTTTCTGTATGGTTATGTTTCATAATAATATACGTTAAATGTTATGTACTCTTAAAAGCAATTACATTACCTGTTAATGCCATATTAGAAAGTTCACATTCCACCAGGAAAGACTGTATTCCTTGTTTTTCTCCATCCGGATCTATGAGAAACGATGTGCTATTCCCTTCAAAAGCAAAAAGTCGAAGCTCTTCGCAGTTTCTCAATACAGGCATATTTCCATTCAGAGCTGAAGTAGCGCCAACCATTAACACTAAAGCAAATCATTATGATTATGATTATCATTATTATTATATTATCATTATTATTATTATTATTATTATTATTATTATTATCATTATCATTATCATTATTATTACATATTATTATTAATGTATTATCATTGTTATTATCATTATTGGTTTGGTTATTGTTATTATTATTGTTATGTTGCTGTTGTTGCCAAGCATGTTATACCAAGCACAAAAAGAAATTGTGTCTGTGGGACTTCAACCTGCAAATTTCGCTAAATTCATCTTTGTCACCCCGTAACTTAATTATTTCAGTTGTACCGTATTTATGTACATTTTTGTTGTATCACATTACATATATATTGTGATTATTTTCCGATAGGTTTCAAGTCTAATTAATCTGAGTATTCTAATTAAGGTCTCTTTATAAGATAATCACATGGGATCCTTATCCTAGTTGTGATTAAGGCCCCTTAGTACCAAACATAAGAATAATTTTGTTTTCTTTCTTTTTTGTAAATTGATCTAATGCTATACATTGTTATGTTTATACGTATGGAAAGTGAATATATATTTATTATATAATATAAACTGTATAATTATTAAAACATGATTATGTATGTACAGTACACATTAATAT
>NW_022699011.1:0-1152 GCF_011630105.1 Anneissia japonica | reverse complement strand
TTCTAATTCAAAAACTCAGATCATGTTTTCAATTTAGAAAAAAAAGTTCAATTAAAAGTATTTTGGTGGTGGTGGTGCTGCAGTAGTGGCCTGCCTCGGTTTGTTTGATTGTGGTGTGTAAAAATGACCTCCTAAATTAGGAGTATATCGGAGTGAAAAGAAAGGGCTACCGGTTTGCAGTGTTTGTTGATATGTTCCATTATTTGACAGACCTCCTTTTTGAGATCAGTAATGGATTGTAGTAGAAACCACTAACTGAGTGGTGTTAACATATCTGCCTAAGTTGATGTTGCACTTAATACTCTCCATAATGTCACCTTGTCTCAGCAAACCAAAAACTCTCAGATCTGAGCTGATCTTCCAGTTAAGAATTGCTTCGTTAACAGGGGGACTCAAGATTAGATACTACTCTCCATTTGGTGGAAAAATGTAATTACAAAAATGCTCCCGTGATGCCAGGTAGATGTACCATTTACCTTTAGAAACTGAAACAGCGTTATCAGTCTGCTACATCTGCTACATTTATAAATGTATAATTGATAAGCTGGTACCTAGCAATAATTAATATTTTTGGGTGGGAGGGGGGAGGGACAACATTTCCGTGTGTATCACTGACTGAATTGAATTGAATTGATTCCATTATTCTGAAAATCCTGAAGCTCTCTATACGCAAGTGTTGAATAATGAATTTTCACATGTTGCTTTTGTAGTGTGACACGCCTTCGTACATTATTTTTTAGACTCGTGTTATTAAAAAATTATTCTTTTAATGAAATCTTAATGGATATAAATAGGAACTCAAAATATGCCAGTAATTCTAAGACATTTAAAGGAATGGTACGAAGATATACGCTTCTGGACGGTAAATCGGCACAAACATTTTGTCCTTACTCAAATTAGTATATGATTACAATTATGCCTTTATTTGAGGCAGATACAGCCAAAAAGTAAGTAAGTAAGTATATATTAACACAAAATTAGAAATGTCAAATCATTATCATCATCATCATCATCATCATCATCATCATCATCATCATCATCATCATCATCATTATAATCATCATCATCTTCTATCATCACCCTCCTACTCCTCCTCCTCCTCACCATCATCATCATCATCGTCATATAGGCCTATCATCATAATCATTATAC
>NW_022699010.1:0-552 GCF_011630105.1 Anneissia japonica | reverse complement strand
TGTGATTTTTTTTTTTGCTTGCTGCATAGGACTAGGCCTAGCCAGAAGACAGTAAAAAGGGCAATAAAACCAAAAAACAAACAACCTACGCTAAATACGGTACTATAGGCCTAGTAGGTCAACGCCTACGGACTTTTGCAAGATTTGTTTAAAAGATGTTCAGCCGTAAACAATGAGAGGTACCTGTAAGTGATATTACTTATTGAATTACAGTCATAGGCCAACCAGGCTAGACCTAGCCTAGGCCCTACTACTAATCAAAACAGAAGAAAAAAAATGGCAGCACGTGTAAATTAACAACTGCAAATGGGAATTTGAATTAGGTCTTCGCCTATCTAGGCCAGAGGGGCCAGGGAAGTTAAGACCACCTCATCCCCATCATTGATTAAGGCAGCCTTATAGACTGTATAAGACTCTTGGGATACAAGTAAACAAGTAATGCGAGGTTCCCGAAACCCGGTACTTAGCATAGGCTACTTGTTGTTTAATTTGCCGTAAGATCTCTCAGAGCAAGGCCTAGTTTGCATTGCAAACCCAACGTCGTTTTGAATC
>NW_022699009.1:0-1795 GCF_011630105.1 Anneissia japonica | reverse complement strand
CGAAGTTCGCAAATAATAAACTACGTATCAAAAATACAATATTCGAACGAGTACAGTGACGTTTAGAAAATGTCGTGTGCTAATCTAGCGCAAAGAACTTTCAATTTCGTAAGTTTAAACGTCATTTTCTCGTATTTGCAGAAGTTCTGACGGTCGAACTTTTTTTTGGTGCTTTTAAATATTATTATAATAATTATCATAATGAGTGAAAGTATTAGGAAAATTTCGGAACGGGACTGAACGTTAGGATTTTCACCCCATGGCCTAATGACAAAATATATACTTTCTAATTCATAAATAATTTATACACAATAAATTATTGGCAGCTGGCTAGTGTTACAGTCAAAAACCAATTTCTAATTCTGAATCAAAAATGTTATTGCATGGATTGGATTTAATAGTACAATAACACGGTTTTATTAAACACAACGAAACCACACTAGTAGACACAAATGCAAAAATTATTAAAATATTACCACACAATAATCAGTAAAAACAAACTTTCATTCATATTTTCCTTAAGGTTAAAATTGATGAATTTTTTAACAGGTTTTGACAGTGTGCTTCCGAAGTTAATGAGCTGACATTAAGTATTTCTAACGCATTGGCATCTGCAGATACGCGTTCAACCATGACCTTTAATATAGCGATACACTACGTTACATTTCATCGAGACTCATCTCAACCTCATTTCCTTTGAAAACAGGATCAAAGCTTCTCACTCTTTCTTTCATACTTAAGTTTCTTTACAATCAATACCACATTGACATTTCATATTGGTCAATACACGTCACACAGACCACCCCCGATTTAGACACGACTTTGCTCAAATCAGCGCCCTCAAATTTCTGCCTTTCATTCATTTCCATGTCTCTGGGAGGAGGTTGCTGTGGATGTTAGAGATAACCTCCTGCATAGTCTTAATATTTTTCAGCATCGACTTTTGGAATATTATTTGAACACACACTATTGAAAATGTCACTATAATGATTAATAATAATGATTTAAATTACAATAAAATATATAACATTGAATTTGATTTTAGTTTTTTAATCAATGCTGAGGGTGCTTTACTTTGTTTTAAATTTTCACATTGCATCTTAATAATTTTATGTATTTTTTCTTGAATCTTAACTTTAAGCATTTCACTCTTCTGCTTTTTTGCAAGTTGTGCCTTCTGTTCATTTTTAAGAAAAATTATACTTTTATTTTAACCTTGCTTTTCTGAGTGTTATTATGATGTACTTTTAGATTAATAAAAACAAAAAGTATATTTTTCATTTTTGTATGAATTGTATTTTATAAGTCAAATTTAACACAGGGAGCTCCCTGACAGTGAACCTGTTTTTACTTTTGAGCATTCTTGTTGAGTTTTTTTTTTAATGACTTTTTAACCTTTTATTTTTCAAATGTTGTATTTCTATCTTGTTATCTTATTTGTCTTTTTTGTATGTTTTATCGACAAAATAAAGGATATGATATGATATTCTAAAATATTAAAGATACTGTCATGAAAGCTAATGCACTTAAATCTTCTGAACCTAGGCCTACTGTACTCTATTTCATAAAAATGCAAAGTTTAGTTTAGGAGGCCCTTAGCTAGGCCTACAGAGCATGCATGTGTAACTACAGTAAGGCCCTGGCCCTACACTATGCCTCTCTCTCTATATATAGTAGTAGTAGTCTTAGTAGTAGTAGGAATTGGGGGCCTCATATTTCAGCACTTGTGGTGATAGAGATCCTGCTGCAGACCGGCAGCGAGACATAAGTCAGCCACGCTTTGCAAAGCAGCCAG
>NW_022699008.1:0-1503 GCF_011630105.1 Anneissia japonica | reverse complement strand
CAAAATAGAAACGCTTCATTTGTAACAATAAAATCCATTGTCACGTGATATTATTTATACTTTGCGTTTTGTGTGATTGGTTGTTAGTGGTTAAACGAAAATCGACAAAGAAAATCAATAATTATATTATCACAGACATAGGGTATGTAACTATATACGAAGCCCCAACGTGTATTTAATTGTTGTAATCACATTTAGTTGAAAAAACTTTGGTTCAGGAATATAAACTATTATTTACGAAAAGTATTCAGTGATGTGTAAAATTTACTCTCATTATAGTCATCGTAACACTGACAACGTTATCGTCAGTAGGCCTATCGTCGTAATCATCGTCCTTATCGACGTCACCATCAAAATTGTTCATCAATTTCAAATAAATAAAAATTTTAAATTTGTTTCGAAGTATGCAAACAAAACATAGATCTTGTATATTTTGAACAAATATGAGCTATTTTTAATACCCACCGGAGGGTACAATGCACTTTTAAAAAGAAGTGTCTCAGTACACAAAACAATAACACGTTGATACAATTAGGCGTACAAGTTATAAAATACATCCATTATATAATATTATTAATGATGTACGAATCAGAAGTTAATGGATCTAAATTGCCCTTCTCGTGTTTTCCTATTTTTTCGAAATGCAGACAGATAGACAATCTCATGATCAGAGTGACGAATTCATGTTTTGGAAGTAGGGTCCAGCGGATAGACACTAGGGGAGGCTGGCTCCCTCCCTCACCCACGTCAATTCCGCAGAAAAATAAAAAAACAAAAAACAAAGAGGGAGAAAAAAATTGATAAGAGGAAAAACAAAAGTGTACCCACGATATCAGTGGCGGACCTAGCAGTGGGTGAAATGAGAGCTCGATTATTTTACCACTATACTATTTTAAATTTTGAATTTTCTATTGATTGACGACTAACACAACGTTATATCCCCGACGCTGATTTTCCAAGGATTTCTTATATCATCAGGGTGTACAAAAAAAAGCCAAAGACGAATTAGTACGGTAGGAATTTACTAACCAGATAGAACAGCTCAGTGGCGTAACGCAAGTGGTGCTCTCCTGCGGCGGTCCACAGAGGACCACCGACCCGTATGAGCCCCTTCGCTGATGCAAGGGTTTTATTAATACACAACACACGGTAATGTGTCTCTGACATCGACTGTGGATGATAAATATCCATTGGGAATGGTATTGATGATATTAATCCAGTGGGAATGGCCAGGACCACCCCCACCCTTAAAATTGTCACAAATTTTTAAAAATGGAGATAAAATATTCAAATTTTAAGTCTGAATGAGTGCCAATTCCGTGCTATAATAATAATTTGCTTTTCGACTCCAGTACAGAATATAATACAGGTCCTTTATTAGACATTTTGCGACGCCCGTGAGGGGAGGTTGTTTGAGATAGGGAAGTATAGCTCCCGTCAGGAAGAACTCAATAATTTTTGAGGAGGAACATTGCTTTGACAAAAGCATTTTTACAATATGAG
>NW_022699007.1:0-808 GCF_011630105.1 Anneissia japonica | reverse complement strand
TCAGCAGCAGGGACAGCGCGTGCGAGAAGATCCAGCAGGCGACGGTCGCCCACCAGTAGGCGGCGTACGGCAGCAGCGAGACGAACGACTGCAGAGGCGCCACGTGAAAGAAGAGGCCGGCGACGGCCACGCACGCGCGAGACGCCGGCGACGCATCGGCGAGGACGGCGGCAGGAACCACGACGGACGCGATCAGAATCAGAGTTCGAATCCAGAGCTTCCGTTTCGGCGGCTCAGATTACGCCCATTCCAAGTACATGGCGGACAGCTGGCACGTGAGCACCCTTCTCCAGAACATCTCGCGCTCGACCGACTGGCGCGGCAACTTCGTCCCGGACACCTTGCCCCGGTAGCCGAGCACTCGCACGTACGTCTCGAAGTCGGGAGGCGCCGGTCTGCTTTCCGAGAGGACGCTGTCGAAGTGATAACGGAGCACGTTCGCCGCGACGTTGGCCATCCTGTTCGCGCCGAACGTCAATTCGAGGAAGACGAACGGCAGGAAGGACAGGACGAAGAACGACGCTCCGACACAGATCACAACCTTCCTCAGCCCGTCGGATCCAGTTCGCGGTTGCAAGTGCGGGGGACACTCTTCCTGACCGACGACGTAAGTTTCGTGGCATCCGTACTTCCTGTATCTCTCGACGGCGAACGTCTCGTAGAACAGGAACGAGAAGGCGGCGCACGCGATCATCGTCACACTGGCTCTCCTCGCGAACTTGGATCTCACCAACCACACGGTAGACGCGGACGCCACCCGTTGGATGGAACGCAAGCGTCTCAGACTCATGTTGCCCGGAATATCACG
>NW_022699006.1:0-654 GCF_011630105.1 Anneissia japonica | reverse complement strand
TAGTTAAATTATCTTTTCAAAAGAAATATGCATGTTTGTATTTTAATACACTACAAATCCTATTCCCATGTAATGGACGAACAGGATTTTGACATACATTTGGGTCATTGACTTTCCATTGTGGATGCACCAAAAATAAAATGCATGATTACCAATTTTTTTTTTTATTTCTTACTGTATATATTCACTAATTTGATAAACATTTAAAAGTAACATATATATTTCTTTTTAGGAATATTGGGCCATTTTTAACTTCCTAAATTTTTTGACATACAATGTTACGTCTGTTACAAAAACCATCAAATTGCATATTTTTTTAATAAAAAAGGGTTTTATTTTTCTTTCTAGTGTTTTATCTTATTAGTTTCCAATATATTTCTTATAGAAATAATGAATCCATCCTTATAATACAATTTAAAAAAAATATCCTACATCTAATTTTAGACATTTTTGTCATGTAACATTTTGTATGGTGAAATATGGCTAAAAAGTATGTCAATTTATCATTATATTTTTTACTGTGAATTGTGTGATTATGAAATGATTTTTAATATGTATACTCATTGATATGATAATATAAATGTAAAAATATTTAATTTTAAACAATAAAATCTTTAGTTAGCTTCCTAAAAAATATTGCTTGGAGCATGTCTA
>NW_022699005.1:728728-733160 GCF_011630105.1 Anneissia japonica | reverse complement strand
ATAGGCCTATATTATAGTTACCTCGCAGTTTATCACAGTATTACAGGAAGATGTAAAAAAATAGTTTTTCAGTACATCTACCTGGTATTACTAGGATAAAATCGTATTATCCCTACATAGTGATCACAGTCTTGCCACTATCCTTTATGAAACCCTAGGGGGGTCATGGTAGAAACGTTGGAAAATCAGGTCACATGCAGCTCGTCCTGCCCGATCACTGGTTGCACCAGGATGGTGTGAGGAAGAGGGAAGTTCATATTTCAAATTCAAGCGGGGATTCATTGTTTCATCGTCGATTACAGCTAGCGTTGTGTTAAATTGGATTCGTTAAATTAATTTCGCAAACCGAAAATGTGCATGGGTTCTACTCAACTGGACGGAGACAAATGAGACAAATATCCTGGACGATTCAATGGTTCCAGAGATAAAATAAGGTTCGAGGACAACCGAAATATTGAGATGGAGAATATGGAGACCCAAAGTTAACAAGAACCCTCCAAGAAAAAATGTCTGAATGGCGTACTGTATTCAAGTGTTGTCGATTCTATTCATATAGGTAATTCGAAATTGCATTTTTCTTATAATTTATACACTTTGAATAAATTCATTTTAGCTAGGTTGTCCATAGGCCTGCTGCTGGTACTTAAGGCCCTGTCACATAGTAGCGAACAGACTAACGTATGCCGAGCGTTCTAATTTTATTTTAAAGTCCCAATACGCCCAAATACGCTCAATTGTTTTGGCAAAAAAATAACATTTTTGCGTGAAAGACAAACGCCCAACGAATGCTCATCGTACAACTAGCGTCCATTTAACAAATGACAGCGCATTCGCAGCGTTCGCCCAACGAATGTTCAGCGTACACAACGAATGTTCAGCGTACACAACGAATGCCCGGCGAATGTCACACGTATGCCTAACGTATTGACGCCTAGTAAACGTTGATGTAGGTCGGTTCGCTGGCCATTCGTTACTCATTAGTTAGACAAACGCTATGAATACGTTATGCATTTGTTATGGCAACGTTTCAGATGGGATTGAACGTGTTTGGACGAACAACGGACGGACAGAAAACGTAAACCCAACGTGCGAAACGTTCAAACAACGAATGCTCACCGTATACATAGCGTTTGTAGCAGAACGTTGTCATACGTTCAAAATATTGAACATGTCCAAAAATTTAAATCGACCCCAGCGTACCCCAACGAACAGCTAACGAATACAACGTATGCCAAACGTATTACGAACGTGTCGCGAACGAATGTCAACTTACGCGAACGTAAACCAATATTTTGATAAACGTCGGCATACGTTGGTTCTATACGCTACAGTATGACAGGAGCTTTACAATCAGTGTTCCAATCCATAACCCACCCACTACTTAAATAAACAGAAAAATAAACTCGGGCTAGGAGGCCTTCTTAGGCTACGACCGTTTGACCTAGGCCTAGGCTTGACCTCCTAATGGTCTGGTTGAAACGGCCGTTAACTCGACTGTGGAATTAATGATTATGACGGGCAATTACGCTTTTTAATTCGTTTTTATTTATTTATTATTATTATTTTTTTTATTATTAAATCTTTTGGTATGTACCATAGTCTAAATGTATAAAAACAAAACCCAAAATTTTATCTTCATTTGGTAAGAATTGAAATACATATTATTTGCACCAACAATTAAAGTTGTTTTAGGCTAGATTAGCCTTCCTAAAACAGTACTGCTAGCCTATTCCTAGTAATATAGCATAAATACCTACTGAACATTAGCTAGCACTGTACATTCTATGTATGCCTTGCTATATGAATTGCAAAGGACTATTTTGCATCTTTAAAAAAGCCAACATGCAAGTAGACTGGTATGTGCTGCAATGACAAACAAAAATTATACAGTATCTGCAATAGTTGGTAAGTTAATTTTCTATTTATTTTTTTTTTGAGATTTAAATAATCCATTTGTGTTTTAATTTAAGACAACAGCAAATGTATTACAGTAAGTAAATTGCATTATAATAATTGTCTGCTTTACGACCGTTGATTTTAGAATGAGTTAATATTACCATGTTGAATTACTAAAAATACAAGCAATGTACTATTCAACAGTTGTAAACAAAATTTGACATTTGTCTCAAGACCGTTAAAAAGTTTATGTATACCTCATTGCTCCACGAATCAATTACATTAAGTAAATTAATGTTTCATTTCTACACATTAAACATTAGAATACAGTATTGTCAGCAATAATGAAACCTACAGTCCCACATTAACACCATTAAAATAATGAAACTAGCAGACCACTGTTATTGCAGCATTATGTTGCGTGATACTTGCTATTACATGTCACTACTCAAGTTTGTATTGTCATGATGACGTGAGTCTCATGGTGTACTCAGGGTTTAGCATTTAAAGTTCACAATTTATGAATCTAATTGTCTTTCGGGAACATGTCAATTTCAAAATTATTACTGCATATACAGTATTCTACTCGAACCTAGAAATTTATAAGAACAATGTAATTCTCATAGATAGGCCTACTTTTCATATTTTTGAAGTTTGTGACAATATTTTTTTATATAATTTCAGAATACCCAGATATCCAGTCAACAGCTGTAAAAACCAAGATGACTAAAATATGTGAAGATACAAGGAGCTCCATGTCAAAGGGAATGGATACAACAGCTAATGTTTAACAACAGGCACTTAATGTGCATTAATTTTTTAATTTTAATTTTTAATTGTAATTATCTTTGCTAAAGGTAACTTAACAAAATGTTGTAATTAAATTTTTATTTCATGTCCTACATATGAGCTGCAGCATGCTTTACAATCTAAGTAACTGTTCGTCTATATGCCATAAAAAGAATTTAAGAAATTGTAAACTCATTGCTACATTAACTTAACAACTATTAAAATCCTTGACTAATTTTAAGCAAAACAATACCTTTAGTGTGAAGCAGTTACTGTACACATTTGACTAACGTATGTTTTTAACTTAAAAAAATGTTATAACACATACATAATTCGTCTGACTATTATGCAATAATCTTATAAAAGTTCTTATATATGTACTTAAAAGTTAGTTTGATAAATATTTATTTTATCAATTTTAAAACTGTTAATATTTTATTTTTGTTGTACTTTGCAGGATGAAGGTGAAAACTTTGAGATTGTGCATGTGATGGCTTTACTGCGTGGTGACACTGAATCTCTGTAGAACAAACAGTTTTGTGTAATCTTCACCAATAACACATAATCAATAATATTATGTGTTAACACTGTGTTTACTTTATGTTGGCAAGATATGACAACGATGTGTTTACTGTGAAAACCTCACCAATTTCACATAGTCAACAGAGTAAATTGTAAACTCATTGCTACATTAACTTAACAACTATTAAAATCCTTGACTAATTTTAAGCAAAACAATACCTTTAGTGTGAAGCAGTTACTGTACACATTTGACTAACGTATGTTTTTAACTTAAAAAATGTTATAACACATACATAATTCGTCTGACTATTATGCAATAATCTTATAAAAGTGATTATATATGTACTTACAAGTTAGTTTGATAAATGTTTATTTTATCAATTTTAAAACTGTTAATATTATATTTTTGTTGTACTTTGCAGGATGAAGGTGAGAACTTTGAAATTGTGCATGTGATGGCTTTACTGCGTGGTGACACTTAATCTCTGTAGAACAAACAGTTTTGTGTAATCTTCACCAATAACACATAATCAATAATATTATGTGTTAACACTGTGTTTACTTTATGTTGGCAAGATATGACAACAATGTGTTTACTGTGAAAACCACACCAATTTCACATAGTCAAAAGAGTAAACACACAGTGTTTTTGTGGGGTGACACTATGTTTACTCTATAAGGACACTGTGTTTAGTGACAATATGGAAATAGTTTGTGCAGTGTGATACACTATGGGAACAGTGTGCTAACAGTGTGTTAACACTGTGTTTACTGAATGTTAGTAATTTGTGACAACAATGTGTTTACCGTGTTCACACTGTGAAAACCTCACCAATTTCACATAGTCCACAGAGTGAACACACTGTAAACACACTGTGTTTATTGTGTGGTTACACTATGGAAACACTATGCTCACTGTGTAGGGACAGTGTGTTAATTGTGTGGCTACACTATGGGGATAGTGTGTTTATTTTGTGGTGACTGTGTGTAAACACTGTGTTTCACACAGTTCACAGTGTGAAAACCTCACCAATTTCATATAGTCAATGAGTTATTCACACAGTTTACACACTGTAAACACACAGTGTACACACTGTCAACACACAGTGCACACACTGTGGTGCAGTATGTGTACACTATGTGAACACATAGATTTTCACACTGTGTTCACTGCGTGGTATTTTCCAAAGTGTATATATATATATATATATATATATATATATAT